>NC_061087.1:71861562-71864062 GCF_015104395.2 Macrobrachium nipponense | reverse complement strand
TGGAACCAAACTGTAATTTACCTTATGAATATAGGCCTCATTCTCTTTTATCTTTGAGAGCTGCGATATTTACTTCCATTATTGTTACTTGTTTATATAAAGAAAATAAGAACACTTCCTCTAAATGCATCGGAAGTGCTCCAAGTACATGAAGGTTGCATCTCGTCGAATAAATTACGTTTTGCGGCATGTATTGTAGAAGGAATTTACTTTCTCGTAATTTTGTTTGTTTTTTTTGTTTTTAAGAGTTCAAATGTACGCTCGCATTTTGTAAGTCAATATAATTTCTAAGAAACGTTTCAAAAACTCGAATAATTTTCTCTCCAAACGTTTTGGAATGATGAAAATATTTCTGATATAATTTTTAATCCAAATTGAAAATACGCCAGTTAAAACTTCAATGTAAATAGTCACCTAGGTAAGATCTTTTAAATGTACGTACCTTGCTTTTATAAAGAGAATGTATAGAAATATTCTAATTTATTTTTTCAAGTTCTTTTACAATATCATATTATAGATTAATTTTTTTGTTTACAGAAAAGTCTAAGCCTGAAAAAGTTTGGTTATTTATAAAATCTGTGACAGTAACTGGTTTAAAATTCAGAGATGCAGTGATGATCTGAAAATAACATCTTATTAAAATATTTTAAGCTGACCATGCACTCCCACTCACCTACAACATATGCAGATTTTTCCTTGAAGTTCTGAATATGAAAGAGAACATTTAGATATTGCTAAGGCAGCGTTATTTAGCTCTAAATGTTGCTTATTTATTTTTTAAAAGTCCGCTCTGCTTTTTCACCTTAAACCCATTGTTTCCTATTTCATAAAAAATATATATTTTAAAATCTGGATACTGAAGTACTTGATGGGTACTGATTTAAAAGTATAAAATTTTATTTCTTGTCTGAAAAGAGGCCACCTTAAATTGTTATAAAAACTATTAGTAAACTCGTTTCGTATTTTGAATACATAATGTGCCTTAACCAAATCCCTTTTTTGTGTCGAAATGATACTTAGTAAGTCTTTACAAAATGGACATTTTGATCTTATTTCTCCAGTACACAACCACAGACATATGTATTTGCATATATATATATATATATATATATATATATACTATATATATATATATATATATATAAACATACATTCATACATACATATTTACAAATACATCAAGTACTGTAGTATCCAGACTTTAAAATATATATTTTTTTTATGAAATAGGAAATAATGGGTTTAAGGTGAAAAAGAAGAGCAGACGTTTTAAAAATAAATAACCAACAATTAGAGCTAAATAACGCTGCCTTAGCATTATCTAAATGTTCTCTTCCATATTCAGAACTTCAATATCTGGATATGTTGCAGGTGAGTAGGACAATAAAACGAGACTAATGATTTTACCTTTCGTTGGAAGAGAAGGTTAGTATTTTTTTTTACTTGGTTGGGAGGTAATACAAAATTCTGTAACTTAAATAAAAAAGACAAATTGTAACTAAATAATACATTTATTCAGTTATTGGGAAGTTCATCTTTCCTCTCTACCTTTGCAAAGTTATAAATAGGGCACAGAAAAAAAACAGTAATAACAAATAAAGGTATTCACGATTAGTAAATATATTTATCAAATATATGCCAGCAGTAATAGATCATCCTCCCCCTGATCCCAACTCCTTGACGAGGTGGGGGGGCTTAGGGATCCACTGCGGATAGAGTATGCTCTTTTGTGCCTACTTTCTCTGCTGTGGATTCAACTAAACATTGGGACCTTTAACGCTTTACTCCTTCTATAACTTTTTTCTTCCCTTCCTGTTTTGTTGACGATCTTGGCATGGTTTTGGACTACTGAATTGACTGCTCTTTTTTTACTTGATGGAGGGTGGAGTCGAACGTCACGCCACTCCACCAATAAAACTAGAGTACCTGACGTGGTCGAGCGAGGGGAAATTTTTATGTCAAGCCATGCTACAGTGGTGGGTCCGATCTCGAAGGACTGATGACCATTAAGGACTGTCGGTGTGGCGTATTTCCAGGTGAGGATCCCATGGCAGTTACCACTGTGTAACAGTATTGCGCCTTCCCCAGTCGGGCCTCCCTGGTGAGAGGGACCTCATCCTGGATGAAACGTGAACATTATATTATATGGAGAATTTATCAAACATCCTCACGACTTCTGGCATAGATTTGGGCCATTCTAAAGAAAGCTCAAGTCACAAAGATCAGATTGGTATTAAAACGTTGATACCATATAACTAGATCAAATAAACCTGATTACCGTCATAACCCAACCTTGACTGACTTTGACTCCCTCTTTCGGAGTGGAAGTTGGTGAAAGTTTCTAACCAAGGAAGCCGAACAAAATATTAGAAAATTGTTTATTAAACAGACATCCAACGGCAGAATTGTCGTTAAAAAGAAAAAAAAAAAGAGAGAGAGAGAGAGAGAAGACTTGGCTTATAGAAACCAAAACAAAAAGTAAGTCTGAAGACTATTTGTC
>NC_061087.1:71789062-71856562 GCF_015104395.2 Macrobrachium nipponense | reverse complement strand
GAGAGATCTAATTCTTTATCAAAACTACTTTGTTGTAAGTATGCTTTCAGGTATTACACTATTTGTGTTAACAAGTTTCTTGTTTTAAACATGTTACTGCGATGCATATGGACATCTACTGTATTTTGTCAGTCATTTTGAATTATCTGCATCATGTTGGCCTGTAGAATACTGTGTAGTTTTTCAGTTTTAGACATGCAGAGGCAGTGTTAGAGTTCTTTAGCAAAATGCTTATTACCATACGTGGTTTCCCAACGAAATCCGAAACGACACATCACAATGTTGAGAGTAAACGAAACGAAGAAACAAGTTCTATTATTCGATTCAAAGTAAAAACAGCTGAATCATTTACATCCATAACAAGTTCTGGTTTAATTTTTGCGTTCATCAAACAATATGTTTTACAGTTTGGTGTCGACCGGAAAAGGAAATCTGGTAGCCTACTCTAGACCTAAACTATTATCACTTGAACCGATTTCTAAATGCGACTTATTTTGAATATTTATAACTGATATCTGTATTATTAAAGTTATCGATGCATCATGCCAAGGAAAAAAATAACCAATAATGATGTTAACAAAAAGGAAAAGATTCTTGGCAGAGCAAACGAGTACGCTCATTTATTCGACAGCATTTTCATTGCTTTATTTTTTTAAAGAAGAATTGTATTCCAAATAAATCAAAATTACTTTCTCATGAAATTCCTTACTTAAAACTTTTCAAGTATCGTTCCTAAACTTACAGTAACAAGAAATTACTTTTCTAGTCTGTCGTAGGTTTCTTTATAAGATGTTTTCAACTATTTGAGATGTATACAGAAACAATGGAAAATTCTTTATTTTAGTTTCAACTACGATAAACCTCAGGACAATAATATTTCTTTACCTATAATTTTCTTAAGCTGAAGCGAGGGTTACAATAGGGTCATCCGAGGTCACTCGCTTGGCAGGGAGATTGCCACTTCATGAGCGCTCTAGAATTGAAAGCAGTGCCAACCTTGTCACACTGCTTTGATGTAAGTAGAGTTATTAAACTTTTTTAATTAATTCTACGTAGATTACGAATGACACCAACTCATAAAAGGTCATATTTATATACCCACGTAGGGTAACGAATGTAATCTGTGTTTACAAACTTATCGGCATGAATTATGAAAATGAAAAAGACACTGACAATATTTGGCAAACTCCAGACGTTTTTCTTTGCGTCTGAATGGACCATACTATAATAATACCTACTATATGATGAATAATGATATGCTAAAGAGGAAAAGACTTTTCCCATGTATAACAAAAAATATGTAATTGTTTGGGTAACAAAAACTACTGGGAGGGCGCTGCAAAGAAACCGCATGATTTGTAAGCCCTTATCTAATGATTTTTTTAGTGGAAAAAAAATCCATCTGAAGCATTCGATATCTGTGTATATATGTTTTACAGATCAATTATAATTCATTCTGAAACTACTTGGTGATAGAACACCCAGTAATAGCAGCAATGTTTAATTTGCCATTTATCATACATATTTTTATTCTTTTAATTCTTCGTTATATTCTACAAAAGCCTTTTTTGTAAGTTATTGGGGATTTTGGCCGGCAACATCGCTCCTTTTGGACAACTACAACAGCGGGAATGGTAAATAGCGGTAATATAGCTAATTTAAAAGACTGATTTTAAGCTATTAAAATCAAGGTATTAACACGAAACGCAATGACTTCTTTTAACGCGGAATCCTTTGAACGCCGCTTACACATACAACGAGAAACAGACGTGGAGAGACATTCTGCTGGATATACTAGTCTGGCATCAGTATTCCATTTCATTAAGCCTACCTAACTTCACTGCAGTATCCAGAGTCGAACCCAATTTAATCACTATTCAAATACTTTCAAATTCTTTTAATCCTTAATTTAATCCTCCGGAATGAAACGGGCTAGCTGCTACCGAATTCCGTTGATAAGATTAAAATACATTTCGAATCAACATATTTTCTCATTTGCAGGAATAGAAACCTCAGAACACAAAAAGGTATATATTATACACACACACACACACACACACACACACACATATATATATATATATATATATATATATATATATAATATATATATTGATATTCTATGTGATAACAGTTTATGCAAGAAAAACTTCAATAAGCACTTCCATTGTGTGATACTCATATAATGTAAAAGATTGACCACAGACAGGATTATGTAATTGTTTTTTACCTCAAGAAAATACAAAACGTATATACGGTTTTCACGAAGGTCTGTGTTGGGAAATCAGTAGATAGAAAATTGAAGCTCATAAATGGATGATATATATTATATATATATATATATATATATATATAGATAGATATATATATATATATAATATACACTATATATATTCTATATACATTTATATTTTATATATAATATGTATATGTATGTATACACACACACACACACATACATACATATATATATATATATATATATATATATATATATATATATATATATATATATATATATTGTTACGTATATAGGGCCTTGAGAAGAAGCTAGATACGTAAACAGAAATGATTGAGGGATTATCTAAGGAGGGAATTGTTCTTGAACCTTACCGGGGGAAGAAACTGATTAGTTATGATTTTTCTTTACTTTAGAGTGGGAAGGGTCGCCAGAAAACTCAGCTCGTTACTGTTTTAAAACTATTTATTTACAAAAAGGCCCGTGCTGGCCTGGAGAAAAGTTAAATGATATTGGCCCCACGTTGGGGCTTATAGTCTCATTCATTCAAGCTGATTTTCATTCACTTGGGTTAATGCACACTTGCGGCAGAGAGACGGCACGTGACTCATGGAATCTGGAAAGGAATCCCAGATTAAACGAGATAAAAGGAAAAATGACTTCTTGCTTTGATTAATTAATTCTCTAATACTGGGAGAAAGGAACTTTTAATGTTTCACTGAAGTATGCAATGACTCCATTGGTCTGGGACGATCACACAAGGGGAAGCATGCGCCATGAGGCAGTGAGAGGGAACAAAGGGATGAATTCCTTTTGTTGCTGGAAATTGAATTGGGAGAGTGAGGATCACAATGATAATAGGTTGGGAGAGACTGGCAATATGCTGTTCCACAAGACATACCTGGATGTCGTGTTCAGTGTGGACCTTTGAAGAAAATGTGGCTCTTTGTAGGAAAGTATGGGGGCCCCTTTGTCTGAGGCCTGGGTCATCGGCGCGCCACTCACGCCCTGGGTAGGCCTAACAGGAAGGCAGGTAATTTGACCTCTGTCCGAGATCACGTCTCGCAGCCGACTGAGACAGAATTCAGTTGGGTTGCTTGGGGTTGGAGGTCAGCTTAACCCCCCACGATCAAAGGCAAATCCTGGAAAAACAAGCATACAGCCAGCAGAGGGGTCACAGGAAAGAGAGCTTAAGGTATAGGTCTAAGAAGTACCAATCTGCCTACACCCTTCCCTTTTGAGATACGTCCCTACAGCTGATAAAAGACTCTTTTCCCCCAACTGGGGAACTTCCTATCTCTAGCTGGCGGGTTTTGGGTTTCCCGCGGTTACTAAAAATCAGCTGATATTCTAAAGAAATGGCTGCCGTTTTCCAAATCGAATTAATTAATTAATTTTGCGGGTAGACGAACGATCTATAAATGTCACAGCTCCCCCTGTTAAGAAGGCATTCACTCCCTTTCGGGTGTGAAGGTCTTGGCTTAAATAAATTGATCGTCTCGACTACCCCGTTCTCCTACTCCAACTTGAAGTTTTTTGAGCAGCGATACAGCTAACTACAGTGGCCTACCTAACTTATAGGCAAAGATGCTAAGTGTACTAACTTAATTTAGTGATGTAGTCTAGCCTAATTAATAACTACGGGTTGTCTGTGACGACAGTCTACTCTACCCCTAGATAAGGTTACTTGAAAATTCTACTTGCTACTAACCTAATGCCCTGGTACTAGAAATCATTAGCCTAACCTGAATCCAATACAGTTAAATGAAGACGCAATCATTCCGAGTGTGGTACGCACAGCAGTAGTTCAGCGACGGAAACTGTAAAATACATAATGAGAGGTAATGATGCGTGGGGATGATTGAGTGGTTAATTTACCAGGAGGGAAATGCAATGAGGTAATTATATTTAAGTGAGGGTTAGTATTACAATGGCTAGGGGTTAGAGGGTTATTGTGCTACTGGCAAGGGATCGGCTGGCTACCTTCTCTGGGTAGGTGCCGGAGGATCACTCTGCAATTGAATGCGACACTGTACCTCGGGCACAGGTGTCAAGGAGAGCATGTGGCTCTTTTGTAGTATGTTAATGACGTCCCTTCTTCTTCTTCTTCTTATTCCTTCCAGGACCTGGCTATACCAGTCCTAGGAGTAGACGGAGGCACAGACTCTGGGGAAAGGCCAGAAAACGCCGGCAGGAGCAGAGGCAGTGGTAGCCTGAGGGATTGCAGGAGAACCCACACCCTACTTCGGTATCTGCAGCAACCGTCGTAGAGGTGAACCTACTGCAGGGGAGGCCCTCACTCCGGCTGCTGCGACAGCCGTTGTAAGGGAAAACTCCAGGCTGACTCCTGGTCGGGCAGTTCCTGGTTTTCCAGAGGAGTATGAAGGTTAGGTCTGCCGGAGGTTCATCCTCGGGCGACAGTGGTGAGGGGTGAAGAAGACTCATGGACTTTGGATTGGCCATGGGCTGCGGTAAGCTCCATGCCTGTTGGAAGATCTCCTGTAGGAGGATCCTTGGTTAGGTTAGGCGCCGGCGCTAGCTCGGGGCCAGGCGCAGAGGTCAAGTTCGGTGGTGGCTCTACGTCCAGGCTGGACGGAGCTTGGCACTGCTCAGTGCTGCCAAGTGGCACTGGCAGAGAGTTGAGGTCGACTGGACCTGTGACGGGTACCGGAGGTGCAATACCTCTCAGCGTGCCCTTGGAAATGGGAGACAGAGGCTCCTGTCTCTTGTTGAAGGCTAGGCCTTGGGGAAAATGGACAGTGTCCGCTGCTGGTAGTTTTGCTAGGGCACCTAGGCCAATTAGTAGAGTGCCCTATTACGTTACAGGTTTTGCAACGGAACTGCGAATGGTCAACACTCCCTCTTGGTAAACGGGGGAGACTGTTGGTGGACATACTTCCTAGAGGAAGTAGAATTTCGATGACTCCTTGCTTTGGAGTGATTTGTTGTGGGTTAGGACCCCTAGGCTTTTTGGAATCGAGGGAGGCTTCATGTCTTGCCCTAGGAGGAGGTCGTAACCTCCTGGGATGTAGCTTGCAACTGCAAGAGTACAAACTCTGGAGAAGTGAGGTCTGGTGACCCTCAATTGAACGGTCGGAAGGATCAGCTTGATATGGTTGATACCTTCGATGGGTGATTAAATGACGTCTATCGACGGTTGCCCCTCGGGGATTCGATCTTCCCGTATCAGGGAGATTTGAGCGCCAGAGTCGTCGTAGGCTCTGACGTGGCTTGGCTGATAATGGCTTTGGAGGGGTGCGCGACGGTTATAGGGCCCTTAGCTGGGGGTCCTAGAGAAGAAGGATTGGTGACGGCCATTGCGATGGCAGGAATATTAAAATTTGCGCACCCTCCATAGTTGGCAGACATGTGACCCCTTGCGGCCACAGTCTCGGCAGAACGTGTTCCCAGAACCTCTTCCGTGGCACTGGTATGATAAGACCGAGATGGCGGCCCCACAGGTTGCGAATCTGTGGAGTCACCAAGGCTGGCAGTGTGCGCTGGCACAGGTGAAACGTCCTCTGTTGGATCACCCTCGGAAACAAGTCCGGGGTCAACTGGTGGCTTACCTCTTCCAAAGGGGAGGAGGTAGGCGGTAAAGTGGTAAGAGGCCCTGAGATGGTGCGGAAGAAACTTCGGCTCTGACACTGGGTCAGGGCCAGGTTCGCAAATAGACAGGATGTCGGGGACATCGGAGGCACTAGCCTCTGAACCTAAAATTGAGGTGGTGGTTATCTGGCATGCTGCAGGTGGGTCCGGTGCATCTGGTAGTGGGAGCTGCGTCCAGGGGAGATACGGCTTTAGTAGATCTCGGCCCAATATACCTGATAAACATCATGAATTGGTCAACTACGCCCAGGCGGCACAATGTGGTTTCCCTGGTCTCCTGGTCCAGAAGGGCATTTCCACATTCAGAAGGACCGAAGGAACAGAATAGAGGTTACCGTCAATCCATTCAAACTGAATTTCTTCGTTCGTCTGGATTTTGGCACCCCTAGGCAATGCCTTTCTGGAAATAAGGGAGACCTGGGCTTCGGTGTCGGCCATGACTTGTACCCACTGATAGGCCGTAGGAGACTGTTCATCAGGGCAGGGCTACATGGTAGCCTTGGAGAAGTTCACCCTGGAAGCTCTCCTCCCAAGGTAGAGACCGACTTGGGCACTGGTCGGAATCCACAGCATGCCCACGCACACAACAAGTGGCAGAACCTCCGCAACCACCTCTTACCGGGAGTCCAGCTCATGGTCTGGGGCTTGGAAACTAGCAGAGAGATTGCGTCATCTAGGAGAGCTAGCTCATGCTTTCTCTCTTCTTCTCTTTCCTTTCTCTCTGCTTCTCTGGCTATCCTCTCTGCTTCTCTTTCTTTTCTCTCTGCTTCTGCGGCTTTCCTCTCTGATTCTCTTTCTTCCTTTCCCTGCTGGTGCGCAGCAGCCTGCCTGCGTCTTTATCCACTGGTCAAGGGCTGGTCCAGTGTAACCAGCCTCCCTGCCCAGAGTTATGAGGGCTCCGAGCTTCTCTAGCTCTCTGGCAAAGAAGTCGCGGGAAGCAGGGGAAGACTTTATTTCCTTAGGCTACAGTAGAGGCTCGGAAGGACGAAAATGAAAAAAATAATGGCCAGGAAAGGGTGACTGAATGGAATATGAGTTGCCTACTGTGGAAAGTGGCACTCAACTTGGAAATGGGTTCTGCAATGTGGTAATGAAAAGTGAAAGGACTGGGTGCTCGGTGGCACTTTGTGAATGGCACCTTCTGCTGAGGTGAAAAAATCGAATGAAGTGTGCTGTGTACGTCACACTTACGGGCGTTCCCAACTTGGGAGACGTTGGAATGGGCTACCTGTAGGTCCAATACAGGTGCACGGCACTTATGAGGAGGCGTTCCTTGGTTCAGTGATCCAAAATGGCGGATACTCTATAATGAATGAGCGTTCCGTAGGACGGACACGCAGGTATAGGGCTACCTGTACGTCTGTACAGGTGCGCGGCACTTATGAGGAGGCGTTCCTTGGGCAGCACTAGTAGTGCTGGTATTGCGGCACTTCGGGAGGCGTTCCCTTGATTGGTCCGAAGGTTACACTGATCCCTCGTACACGGACATTAATGAATTGGGCGTTCCGTAAGACGGACACGCAGGTTTGTCAGCACTTAGGGCTGGTATTGCGGCACTTCTGGGAGGCGTTCCCTTGTTGAGTGTTCCGAAGGATCACTGACCTTGTACACGGACACACTAATTATTTGGGCGTTCCGTAAGGAACGGACACGCAGGTTTAATGGCTACCTGTACGGCCTGTACAGGTGCAATGGCATTTATGGAGGCGTTCCTTGAGCACTGGTATCGTGCTGGTGTGTCCCGGACACTACATGCAGTATACTTAAATATACTGGAGTGAAATGGCACTGCTCATGGCAGAGTGTAATGGTGGAGGAGAGAAAGTAAAAGGTGGGAGTACTTCAGCGGCCAGTCGGTGAACAGTGTCAAGAATTAGTGGCACTGTAAAATGATAAGACCTGACGTGCACTGGTGGTGGCCAGTCCTAAACTGGTAACGACTTCCCTGTCTGGAAGTAATGAATTTGCGTGGCACACTGTGCGAATTGTGCTTGCGGTATACGCAAGTCTTTTGTGATAAAAAATGAACAAGACCACTCGGGCAACGACAGGTAATGATAATTGAAAATGCTCAGTCCCTCGCTGAAGTACTCGGTAAATGAAATAAATAAATGTTTGCAAACTGCAATGGACACATGCGCGTACGTATCACGCTGTGTAAATGAAAGACACAAGAGACTAAAATAAGGTTAATTCGGCATGCTATAATTAATGGTAAGATGTAGTACTCTTGGCTTCGTGAATACTGAGTTCTGGTTCTCTCTCTAATCTCTCCTCTCTCTCTCGGCTCCCTTCTCTCTCTTTCTCCGGAGAAGGGTGAAAATGATATATGAATGAACTCCCTTATATTTGAATTGAACTACTAATGTTCGTTTAATATGACGCACTTGCGTTAAATTATTTACTTACGTTTAACGTGAAATGAAAGAATTGCTTTGGATAACGTTTTATGAAAAATGATAACGCGCTCGTGGTGAACGATTTTTACGTTACTATTAGCGGCTCGCGCTTATGAAATGATTTGCGTTTCAATATGAATTTTACAAAGACGCGTTTTACGTTAACAATTCTTGCAAGTGACTCTACTTTTAAGATTTACGTTAACGTTTACGTAAGGACAAGTGAAAAAATTACGGTAAGGATTTGAAAACGATGTTAGCAAACAATTGTAATGAGGTTACGTTAAGTGAAATGAAATTTTCGCTCAGCGCGCGAGTGAGCGATGCGAGGTGAGACGTGAGGCGAGAAGAGCGGGTTCTCTGTAAATGCGAAAGGCAATTTACAACACAAATACTACTTTCTTATTCAAGGCCGAATTACGTTAATTTCTCTGGCAGAACGATAGATACTAGTACCGAGATCGATATTATTTAGTTCAAAACTTTGAGACTTACGTTACTTTGCTTAGCTTAAATTGTTTAGGATAATGTTTGAAAGGGATAAAAACATGGCTGCCGCTGTGAGCGAAAACGAAAGCTGGTTGAGACGGCGCAGGCGCGAAAATGCTCTAAGCTGAATTTAAGCTGAGAGCGAGGTAAGCGGTTACCAACACTTGGAATGAAAACTAAGTTAAAAATGAAAAACCCTAACAATCACAGACAAAAGAATTGTACACTTCTTTTGCGTAACTATTAGTAAAACACTCCTAACTAGCTAGGCTTTTCTAATACAGCAATAAACCCTGGCAAAAGCCACTTCCTAGTTTGATCTGGTCCTTTCTGGCATCTATTCTACACACGTGCTCTGTCCTCGTCCGACGAGGACAGCACAAAGTAACAGAGAATTCGCGGGGCAAATTGTTTGCTCGCCGCTAAAATAAAGCTCTGGCGCGTTCGCCGTTACAATAATAAGATTTCTACCTACGCTCTTTTAAACACTTCTACAATAAAAATACTTAAACGTACCTTAAGCTAAACTAGGTTATAAATAATCATATTACTGAATGGATACCTTACCGGGAGTCAGCGTGTTTTCTTCTTTTTCCTGCAGTGTGCTTGATTTAACCCGCTTTGTAAAATAATTTACAGTTTACGTTTTACAACTGGATAACGCGATTTACAAGCTTTTTTTAAGACAAGCTAGGTTCATATCCTCGGCGAAGGTCGCCAATGTTACGTATATAGGGCCTTGAGAAGAAGCTAGATACGTAAACAGAAATGATTGAGGGATGTTTTTCAGAGGAATTGCTTGAACTTACCGTAAACTGATAGTTATGATTTTTCTTTCTTTAGAGGGAAGGTCGCCAGAAAACTCAGCTCGTTACTTTAAAACTATTTATTTACAAAAAGGCCCGTGCTGGCCTGGAGAAAAGTTAAATGATATTGGCCCCCACGTTGGGGCTTATAGTCTCATTCAATTCAAGCTGATTTTCATTCACTTGGGTTAATGCACACTTGCGGCAGAGAGACGGCACGTGACTCATGGAATCTGGAAAAGAATCCCAGATTAAACGAGATAAAAGGAAAAATGACTTCTTGCTTTGATTAATTAATTCTCTAATACTGGGGAGAAGGAACTTTTAAGGTTTCACTGAAGTATGCAATGACTCCATTGGTCTGGGACGATCACACAAGGGGAAGCAATGCGGCCATGAGCAGTGAGAGGAACAAAAAGGGATGAATTCCTTTTGTTGCTGGAATTGAATTGGGAGAGTGAGGATCACATGATAATAGGTTGGGAGGGAAGACTGGCAATATGCTGTTCCACAAGACGTACCTGGATGTCGTGTTCAGTGTGGACCTTTGAAGAAAATGTGGCTCTTTGTAGGAAAGTATGGGGGCCCCTTTGTCTGAGGCCTGGGTCATCGGCGCGCCACTCACGCCCTTTGTGTAGGCCTAACAGGAAGGCAGGTAATTTGACCTCTGTCCGAGATCACGTCTCGCGCCGACTGAGACAGAATTCAGTTGGGTTGCTTGGGGGTTGGAGGTCAGCTTAACCCCCCACGTCAAGGCAAATCCTGGAAAACAAGCATACAGCCCCAGCAGAGGGGTCCACAGGAAAGAGAGCTTAAGGGTATAGGTCTAAGAAGTACCAATCTGCCTACACCCTTCCCTTTTGAGATACGTCCCTACAGCTGATAAAAGACTCTCTTTCCCCCCAACTGGGAACTTCCTATCTCTAGCTGGCGGGTTTTTGGGTTTCCCGCGGTTACTAAAAATCAGCTGATATTCTAAAGAAATGGCTGCCGTTTTCCAAATCGAATTAATTAATTAATTGCGGGTAGACGAACGATCTATAAATGTCACAATATATATAAGCTGATTCGATAGTTTTGAATATGCCCTCTCCGTGTATTCTGAAGTCCAATGAAACGGCCAAAGACATAAGTAGTCGGCGGGGCTTGGGTAGTTCAAGAGAGTGCCAGGCATCTCTATGTCCCTTCCTGATTGGCCCTTGTGTCTTATGGGGCCAGAATAACCAATCAGCTTCAAGGCATAACGATGCTATTTTGAGAATGCATTTTGAAGAAGAGGCCGCACAAGCAGTCAAATGGGTTCGTTAGCAGGTCCCGTACTGTATAGACGGGGTCAGATGAGTGCCCAATGAACCCGCAGTCAGTCCGTCGGCCCCCACATAGACGTGCATCGGCATGTAGTGTCAATAAAAGTCCAAGATGCCGTCCGGTTTGCACTAGTATAGCTAACGAAATAATAATAAGTAAAGGCCACCAGTGAACGCCCCCTCGGTTCTACATCGCATGCATATATATATATATATATATATATATATATATATATATATATATATATATATATATATATATATATATATATATATATATATATATATATATATATATATATATATATATATATATATATATATATATATATATATATATATATATATATATATATATATATATATATATATATATATATATATATATATATATATATATATTATATATATATATATATATATATATATATATATATATATATATATATATATATATATATATATATATATATATATATATATATATATATATATATATATATATATATTATATATATATAATATATATATATATATATATATATATATATATATATATATATATATATATATATATATATATATATATATATATATATATATATGCATGCGATGTAGAACCGAAGGGGCGTTCAACACAGGTGTATTCTTCTTAGTGTATAAAGGGCGTGTAATCCACAGACCTATCGATGTTGATACGCTATTTCTTGAGAATATAATACAAGCATGTCACGTTTTGCACAATTTTGTAAGGGCACGAGATGCCTATAGGTACGAAGATATGATACTTCTTTCAACACCACCGATAAACCTGTCTTGTCGCTACCTCTGTAAGTGACCAATTTGCAGTATATTTCATTCATGATGGTAGTTGAAATGCAGGGTAAATCGACCTTTCCCCTTTGTTTTTATCAGAATTGCAGATAATTTCAAGCAGTTCCTCACAATACGTTTCCTTCACCATTTTGTAATAATCATTCTGATCTCGTGTCCCACAAGGCCGGACGTTTTTCAACTTCATCAAAGGAAATGTCGTTCTTTAAGCAACTAGTCTCCATTTTGACGTGTGGCGCAGGCAAATCCGCCCGGTCCGTAAAACAGACACCAGTGAATACGTGTAAGGGGAAACTTGATCCTCGTGGAGGTTAACAAATTCGTGGGGTTGCACACCCCTATCCTCTGTTACTGACCTTGCATCCGCGCGGATGCAACCGCTGTGTGTGAACAGGGTCTTAAACAAAGTTGTATATCTAAATATCAATTTTAAAAAGAATATAACAATAGGATGTAAGTGCCTGCACTACGTAATCACATATTGACAAGCATCTCGCAGCCGAATGTTTGTTCTATTGAATTCCACCCTTATAAATGAAATGTACAATTACGTTATTTAATTTACATCAGTTCCCTTAGTGTTTCAGACATAAAGCATGTGGCAGTATTCAGCAAGTAGAATCTGACAACTGTTCGCAAGGCGGCGCAGACGCATGATGCGCCACGATGAAAGGTGACGTTTCTGTCACTCGGCTCTGGGACTGGGTTGCCCTAGACTCTCTAGAGCAAGGTCCCGGGCCAATAGAAGGTTGGCTTTATCTAAAACAAACGAACAAGTCACTCACTAATGGATATTTTGAGGGCAATCAGTATACTAGCAGCCAAGCTAAATAACATCCTATTGAAATGAAATAAAAATGATCTTTTAAGAACAGTGGTATTTAGTTTTTATTGTGACTTGGCCCACACAATATTTTTCGTCCTAAAGAGAATTTTGATTTAGCAGTCAAAATTTGTATGCCCATTTGATATTAGCAAATATGCATACTAATTTTGAGCCTAAACAATAAAATTTTTATTACATTTTATTTCATTCATCATATACAAAACATATTGATCCTTGCTTGGTCTGTGGAAAGCGGGGTATCCAGTAATATGTATAATGATTTTTTTTTTTATTAATAAATGTTTGTGTGATTTTCCCTTGCTGGTCAAAGAATAAATGTTGTAAATGAACTTTCCCTGGTCTTTTGCTGCAAACGTTTCACCAAATCAATACAGCATCATACCTTGTTTTTCTAAAACATTTAGAACGTTGCCTCCCACTACGGTGACAGCTTTTCTAGCATCCTAAGTTTGTTTTCTTTCACATCAGCTCTAAAACCGTAATTTGTCCTCTATTCAATGTCTTTTTTATTTGGTCGATATTCTTGAATTTTTAATTATGAATGAATCGCAACATTAATCCTTTAGCATGTTGAGAATAGAAAGCCCTAATCGACGTATTTGGCCTATCCTCTTTTCTACGCATTCCCGAATTCCAAAATCAGAAAATGAAGCCTGTGAGAAATAGACGCATTCACAAACTGGTAATATTATTTCGTTCCCCTGACTGGTATTTTGCAATGATTTTATGTTGTCGAATATATATACCAAGAAATCAGAAATTATTCTGTAATGTGGAAACCAGAGAGGAGACTGCAACAATGCAAATATTCTATACTGTAATCTTTGGGTGTGAAGATCTTGAGTTATACAACCACGTTAACTCCCGGACTCTCCGCACTTCGTAACTAACCTAACTGAGTCAGTAACCCATTCTCAACACACAATGACGGTTTGTTACGGACATCGGTTAACGTACAGTGTACTGCAACGGAATTTATAAGTTGCTTTTAAAGTGCCCGTACGATGTAAGCGACTAAAAAGAAACAACACTAAAGTAATATTAAGCACGAACATTGAACAGTACTTCATCAATTATCTTTTCAAGTATTTCTATATTTCATTGTTTATTACTAGAAAAATAAATTATCAAATTGTTTTTTTGTATCACAATTAAAGTGAAATATATACCAGCCACTATTTTCCAATGATAATGTTGAGCATACGGAGCATTGTTGATGGTAGAAATAAAATCCACTGACTATCAAGGGAATGCCCACAATAACTGCAAGTCATGTTTTCATGTTGCAGTTGGTTTTTATTCAGAATGGTGAATATGATCCAAGTAAACTTTGTCTTTAAGAAAGTTAGAAAAGGACTTTGAATCTCATATTGTAAAATAAGAGATCAAATTCTATTTAATCACCAGGGCAATTGCCTTGATGGTACAAAAATTATTCTTATGAAAAAGTTTATTTTATAAGCAAAAGTAATATTAGCTGATAACGGCTTCACTATCTTTTTGTATACAGTTTACTTCCGAATATCGTAAACTGATAATAATCATGTGCTCTTTTACCTCCATAACCTATATCCCGCTCTGTTTCCTAAGCACCCATTACTCAGGGTAAAAGTACATCCTCACTTAGTAACCTTTCACCACGCTTACATTTTTTACTGCTCGAATGAAGCTATATTGAATAGCTTACCATTTCATCTTTTAATTTTACAGTAATTTTTTAATTCTTCTTACTTGATTGAATATCCAAAGATACTTAGAAATGAAACCATCAAGTCATACAGTGAAACTTATATACTCTAAAAATAGATTGCCTTACTAACTGTATCATCTGATGTGAATAACAATATATAAAGTAGGTTACCATCTTAAGAATTAAGGTGCACTGTTGTCCCCATATTGAGTGAAAATTAAATATTAAATAAAACATTGGATCTAATAAAGTTAAACACTGAATCTAATAAAGTTCTCCAAGGTACATCTGACTAATTACAAGAACGTTGGGAAGATTTTTCATCCAAACTTTACTGAAATTACTAGAAATTCTCCTGTTGTATATTATTAAATGAAACGAACAGTCCAAAAGATTATCAGACAACGAAACACGGTGATTTCAATTTTGAGAAACAAAGAAATGTGATACCAAAAGGTACATGGACATTTTAATTTCTTGTTTCTTATTTTTTCATGAACTCAGAGGTAATTATCTTACATTGTAAGGATAGTATTTTTTAAGAGTGTCATATAAATGACCAGAAAAGACGGCACATTAATAAAGTAATAGTAAAATTAAAACATTCAAGATAAGCGTTAAAACATGCGGACAAAATTAAGGTAAATAAATACTTTGACTCGCCTGAAAAGTCCGCAGTACCATCCTCCTCTACGGACATATTCGAGCACCTTGCCGTGAAGGACAGTCTCTTCTGTTACAGACATATATATTCCTATGGAGTGGGAAACATTTCGATGGAAATTTTCCTCAGGTACTTAGGAACACAAAATTCTCCATAGAATGCCAGAATATATTCAGAAACTAATTCATTGAGGCTCGACTGATGGGATGTGCTATAGAATTGCATAAAATGAATATTTAGTTTGATATTTTTGGCATCCCTTTATTTAATGCCTCTAATGATGCTGCTAACTACTCGATTCCTTCACACTTTCTGGATACGCTTGTTACTCAAAAGACTAATCGAGAAATTAAGAGGACGTTGTGTTTATTACAGTTCCATGTATATATGGCAAAAATGACGTAGATATATTGTATATATATATATATTATATAATATATATATATATATATATATATATATATATATATATATATATAGATTATATATATATATTATATATATTATATATATATATATATATATATATGACACACACACTTATATATGTGTGTGTGTTTTCTCGTATATATGCATGCGTCTTTGTCTCCCAATCACCGTAGAAAAGATATTACAAATCTAATTTAATCGAGGTTCATTGCTTTAAGACGAACTTAAAAATTTAAAGTTTCTTGTTTTCTTTTGTAATTCATAAAATTGGACAAAATACAAACCAGCATCTCAGTAAGGGCCAAGCACACACTCACTTTCAGGTATAAGTAATTTGCAAGATATTGCACGAGTCGATATGAGATATATCGACGCCATCCAGTTCAAACGGAAGTGAAACTCAGGAATGTTCATATTGGCCGGCAACAACTGCTGGAAATCATTGCTAATACGTGGCCAATGGAATCGACGTGAGTGTTGAAAGGCTGACTGTTGGAGAGTTGGGTGGCTGGAGGGGAACACGAGACGAAAAATGTTCGCTTTTCTTCTCTTCCTGTTATGCAAGCCTTTATTTTTACGAGTGCTGGGTTCCTTTTCTCGTTCTCGTCACAAGAATTAAAAGTAAGAGTGAGAGAAAACTTATGAAAATCAGAAATAAGATAACTAATATTTTCTTTATCTTTCATAGGCTCTCCTTTTGCTTTCAGAATTATTATGAACTTAAAAACTTTTAGGTTAACCCGGCTTTTCCATAGAATTCACTCCGTTATCATCATGGAAACAATGGGTTCTTATGGTTATGGTTCAACTTCGGTAAGGCCTATCTGTATACGCAAGGGATAACGTGATTGACCTTGACGTAGTTTGCTGCCTTTTCATATGAAGTATTAAGTTGAGTGCGTGGATTACAATAGTAGTCCTGTACAGTAGGCAAAATGTTTTAAGAGCTAGCTGTATTTAAACATCTTGATTTTTTATATGCTCTTCAAAGACAACAGTGATATGGTTCAGGCAAAATAATATGTTACGAACTTATCTAAAGGTGCGAAGTGATGCTTTTTTAAGAATCACTTATTGTCTCAACTCGAAGGTTCAGATCTCTTTGGATTTGGTAAGAAAAAATTAAATATTGCATCTGACCACTAGCTTTTCTTAACTTGATCTATTACGTTAAATTTACATTTTCTGGTGGGATTCTTAGATGAAACTCTCTCTCTCTCTCTCTCTCTCTCTCTCTCTCTCTCTCTCTCTCTCTCTCTCTCTCTCTCTCTCTCTGTTTTAGGTAGAAAGCTTGTGAGCATTTTGCAAATGTTTTCATGCTGTCCTAGCCATGGAATAAGAAATTAACGTACCAACTCAAAGCTTAGAACCGTATGAAAATTTTCAGAGATTTGACCCGAAAAGGTGGAGCCTGGTCGTATAGGTAACGAGTCTCTCAGGTGACTGAATATTGCCCCACGAGCCCTTAAATCGTTACAAGAGTTAATTTCTTAATCATTTTGTTAGGTATGACACATAACTTTCGTCCTCATTCGAAATTTTCTGCTCTGTATTTATGGGAGGAAGTTCTTTAACATTAAAAGTGGCTATCCATACAGGAGCACAATTTTGAATTCAACCACCATACTCCAGACAGAAAATAAGAAACTTGTCAGATGGGCATTGGAAAGCAGACATCGTCCACAAAACTAATCCATTTTCTTTCACGAAAAACACCGATGAAATCTATGAGAAAGAAAATTCAGATGGATTACCTTTATAAATCCAAGCCTTCACAATATAAATGCTCTATTACCAATATAAACGGCCCTATAATACCTTCTATTTTCCACGGATACGAGAGCCAATGTTTAATGAGGAAAAAGTAGTTTACTAAAATTTCTGTTGCCTTTTTTAATGGACCTTCTTATAAAATAAATATTGCATCATGAAAGTTTTATTTCAGTATAACGTACTAATCTTTGGACATATCAATTTGTTATTTCTCCAATTTTTATTTGATTAAAGTGAATGGTGAGAAAACGTAAGTCTTCGTTTTACTAGTTTATGAGGCTCTGGTTATATAAAATACGTCTTATTCCAATATATAAGAATTCAGGCCTTTAAAATTAAGAGGGAAACATTAAAAAGACACACACGTTTACTAGTAATCTGTAAAGCAAAATAACCCTAAATAAACACTTAATATCCAGAGTCGAAAACATGTCTTTAGACAGCAATACAGAAATGAGTGACATTCAGTATGTATATGACGACTATTCTGATTATAACTGAAATTAGACATAGTTATTTATTGACATCCAAGAATGAATATCTTAATAATTGAGAAATGGAATACAACGTTGAAATGCCATACTCATAGATAAAATGTCATGTAACTATTCTATTCAGATTATCAAGAGTTAACTTTTTCCATCTTCTTCCCCTAGTCCCACCTCACCCATATCCGTCCGCTGACGCCCCCCCCCCCCCCCCCCCCCCCCACAACTGGCCTGTTGTTAGCTCTTTCGATTGGTTCCACCTCCTCTCGCGTTATTACATGGCCATAGTATCTCAGACGAACTTTACGTTACATGTACCACACATTCTTATAAAATGACTCTCCCTCCTTTCCGGTAGGGATATTCTAGCAAGCCATCTCCCCAAGCTCATCTCGGGCCTTTCCAACAGTCCCTCCTCTTTCCTTTCAAGTGGCCAAGTTTCTGCCCAATATGAATGTACTTAATGGCATTTTCTTGTCTAAAACAACGCCAGTTACTTCTCTCCATTTTTGCCATGCTTTTTTCACTCTCTGTCTCACTGCTTTCTCAGTACCTCCCTCCTCTGTTATTATTGATCCCAAGTAGTTAAACTCATTTTTCTGCTTTAGACCTCTACCATCTTCCACTTGAATTCTTACTTTTTCATGTCTTTCTCTACTACTAATCATTAGCTCTGTCTTTCCGATGTTCACTTTCAATCCTTTCCTCTCTAGGGCTCATTTCCATACTAAAATCCTTTCTTGCAGTTCTCTGCTGCAATGACTAAATCATCAGCAAACATCAGTTCCCACAGCGCTTCGTTGTTCCTTAATCCTGATGTTAGCGTGTCTTTAACAATGAAGAACAAGAATGGACTCAGAGCCCATCCCTGATGAAGGCCAACCTCCACCGGGAATGCCTCAGTCTCCCCATATTTTGTCTATACAAATGTTTATCATACACACAGGAACGTCAGACAGTAATGTAAAAAGGAAGCAATGAAAGGTATGTCGTAGCACAAAAGAGACACAAAAGCAACTAATGCTCTGAAATTCATTGAGATTTTGTTCATTAGCAAATATAGCCTACCTGTATTAACTTACAACATGCATCACAACATTAACAAGGGAGACACACCAATTCACTGATTCATGGTTCTCGGGCATTCAGCAACTAAAAGGTTGCATAGAGAAACAAGGATATTTTATTTAACTTTGTTTGTGTAGCCTCCACCTCCCCCCCCCAAAAAAAAAAAAAAAAAAAAAAATAGTGCATTTGCAAAAAGCAAGTGAACAAAACCATTTTTATTTCTCAATTTGCTTACTGAATCTTGTAAGCGATAGTAAAGAATAAACCTTATGGGTGTTATTTATAAAAATTACACAGTGCTTATGTTTCCCTGCATCAAAAGATTTTTATAGTCTTCTAGTGATTACTAGACATACGACAGTCATCTACAACGGGCCATTTTTTGTCATCCGAGACAACGTTTATTGCTTCCATCTTCCTTTTATGGTCACTGATAAGATATCTTGTTAGGTTTCTGGAGTTCTGCTGATTGCCGAGAAAAAGATCATTTGAGTCCCTCATTGAGACATGAAATCAAAAGCATTACCATCCCCTTTGAATATTATGTTGTGGATTTGATAACGTAATTATTCTCTCAACTATTATTATTATTATTATTATTATTATTATTATTATTAGTTTATCTAATACTATGAAATCTTAGTCATATCAGTAAACTATACTCAATCGAGGTAATGGAAAGCAAACACATACCTTAAATTTGCTAACTAAGCAAGCTTGAGTTTCCCAAGTTGAGATGTTTGATAAATGATTAATCAATTTTGGACATTCTCATGATTTTGCTGAGAAGAAATTCAACGTCTGTATTAATCGTAACATAAGTTTTATTACACAACAGACTCAGATTTTTCGCAGAAATACAACTGATAAATCATATAAAGTTTATGTAGATTCGGTGTCAAGAGTTAGCACATGTAAGTTTCAGCGGTGAAATTACCCTCAGGGTCTTAAGTTAACTTTTATGTTACATGACCATTATCTGAGTGCCGTACAGCTGAATAAGGAGAGAATGAATAATGAGAAAACTTATATTATATAAAATTAAAGGTGCTGAATGTTTATTTGTTTCGATTAAACGAATTAATATTGAACAATACTATCCCTCATAAATGATCAAGCCAGCAAGATAAAAAGAAATATTGAACAAGAGGACATTAATAAATGAATTATTTTTTTTTTACAAATAAATAAAATCGTATATTTTTAGAAATAACTAGTTTAAGGTGTCCAATACTTTGCTGACATTTCCATAGATTTAAAAGTATCTTTAGCGACATAAAAGTTAACAATGTCATTTTAGAGAATGCTTATCATATACGATTGGTTTTTGTCTGGCAGAATGCAACTTACTGGACGCAATACTTTTGATTTTCTAAGTGGTTTAAAATCAAATAGACATCTCAATTGAAATGTCATCTTGAAAGCGCTTCCTTTGCCATTCCATGAATATTTTCCATTTCTTTATGAATGGCACAAGACTCGCTATGCATAAGCATCTCCAAGAGAACCTCATCCAGATAGAAGCTAAAAATTAGGTCTTCGGACATTTTCTCCCATTTTCTTTATCTTCGCATATTTGATATATGATATCCGACTTCTTCATGTCACAAATCATAATCTGAAGCAGAGAAAGGGAGTAAAGGATAAGATTGAGCACAGAGAGAGAACAAAAAGAACGTTCTTGTCACTCAGATCTAATAAACAACTAGGTAAAGACAAACATTAGCTGCAATAATTGGACGCAAGTAAGTTAAGTCTGTTGGGTAGGGCCTTTCGTTACCGCAGTAATCAGACAACAATCGCTGGTTGGTCAACAGAAGTAACCATTAACTTTGACCATTTTTGGAAGCTGTCGTATCCCCTTTATTCCAGTCTATAAGAGCTCCAAAGCATTATACCTTTAATATCCACCGTAGTAAATATATTATCATTAAAAGTGTTTTGATATAACCAATTTTTTAATAAGAAGAATTAAACACTGACCCATTTATGGATAATTAATAATTCCATAGATTTTTATTATCTTTACTTCATCTGCAGTATATCAGCAGCGATTTGCCGCGTTTAATAACACTGCTTACCTTTTTTATCGCCCTGTAGTGGTTCACCTAATGTTAAGCAAATCAAGAACCTGGATCAGTCAAGGTACATTTAAAACATGTTCATATCATGATTAACAGTAGCAATCACGGGTACCCTACACATGAAAATGTAAATCATATTAACATTTATTTGTCTGATCACCTTGGACTTTAGAAACATACCTTACTTAGGCCAATAATCCAAACATTATTATTATTATTATTATTTTTTTTTTCTCTCTATCACAGTCCTCCAATTCGACTGGGTGGTATTTATAGTGTGGGGTTCCGGGTTGCATCCTGCCTCCTTAGGAGTCCATCACTTTTCTTACTATGTGTGCCGTTTCTAGGATCACACTCTTCTGCATGAGTCCTGGAGCTACTTCAGCCTCTAGTTTTTCTAGATTCCTTTTCAGGGATCTTGGGATCGTGCCTAGTGCTCCTATGATTATGGGTACGATTTCCACTGGCATATCCCATATCCTTCTTATTTCTATTTTCAGATCTTGATACTTATCCATTTTTTCCCTCTCTTTCTCTTCAACTCTGGTGTCCCATGGTATTGCGACATCAATGAGTGATACTTTCTTCTTGACTTTGTCAATCAATGTCACGTCTGGTCTGTTTGCACGTATCACCCTATCCATTCTGATACCATAGTCCCAGAGGATCTTTGCGTGATCGTTTTCTATCACTCCCTCAGGTTGGTGCTCGTACCACTTATTACTGCAAGGTAGCTGATGTTTCTTGCACAGGCTCCAGTGGAGGGCTTTTGCCACTGAATCATGCCTCTTTTTGTACTGGTTCTGTGCAAGTGCCGGGCATTCGCTTGCTATGTGGTTTATGGTTTCATTTTTCGTACTGCACTTCCTACATATGGGAGAGATGTTATTTTCGTCTATCGTTCTTTGAACATATCTGGTTCTTAGGGCCTGATCTTGTGCCGCTATTATCATTCCTTCAGTTTCCTTCTTTAGCTCTCCCCTCTGTAGCCATTGCCATGTGTCTTCGCTGGCTATTTCTTTAGTCTGTCTCATGTATTGTCCGTGCATTGGTTTGTTGTGCCAGTCCTCTGTTCTGTCTGTCATTCTCCTGTCTCTGTATATTTCTGGGTCTTCGTCTACTTTTATTAGTCCTTCTTCCCATGCACTATTTAGCCACTCGTCTTCACTGGTTTTCAGATATTGCCCTGTGCTCTGTTCTCGATGTTGACGCAGTCCTCTATACTTAGTAGTCCTCTCCCTCCTTCCTTTCGTGTTATGTATAGTCCTGTCCGTATTTGCTCTTGGGTGTAGTGCTTTGTGTATTGTCTATATTTTTCCTGGTTTTCTGATCTATGCTGCGGACTTCTGCCTTCGTCCATTCCACTATTCCTGCGCTGTATCTGATTACTGGCACTGCCCATGTGTTTATGGCTTTTATCATATTTCCGGCGTTGAGTTTTGACTTGAGTATCGCCTTGAATATCTGCATATATTCTTTCCCTGATCGTGTCCTTCAATCTTTTGGTGTTTATTTTAATATCCCCTCCTTCCATTATTCCCAGGTATTTGTATCCTGTCTCATCTATGTGTTTGATGTTGCTCCCATCTGGTAGCTTTTATCCCTTCAGTTCTCGTTACTTTGCCTTTTTGTATGTTGACTAAGGCGCATTTTTTCTATTCCAAACTCCATCCTGATGTCCCCCAGATACAATCCTTACAGTCTGGATTAGGGTATCTATTTCCTTGATGCTCTTACCATACAGCTTGATGTCGTCCATGAACATCAGATGGTTGATTCTGTTGCCTCTTTTCTTGAGTTGGTACCCGGCATCCATCTTCTGTAGTACTTTTGTCATGGGAATCATGGCTACTACGAAGAGTAGTGGGGACAGTGAGTCGCCCTGGAAGATCCCTCTCCCCCTGATATTAACCTCTGCTATCTTATTCCAGAGCTTGTAAGTATTGTATTCCAGTTGAGCATTGTATTTTTGAGGAAGCTGATGGTGTTTTCCTCTGCCCCATATATTTTCAGGCATTCTATTAGCCATATGTGTGGTATCATGTCAAAGGCTTTCTTATAGTCTATCCATGCCATGCTTAGGTTGGTTTTCCTTCTCCTACTGTTCTTCATTACCATTTTGTCTATCAGGAGCTGGTCTTTTGTGCCCCTACACTTCCTTCTGCAGCCTTTCTGTTGGTGGGGGATGGTGTTTGTCTCCTCTAGGTAGTTGTATAGCCTTTCACTGATAATACCTGTTAGTAACTTCCACATTATTGGTAGTTACTGGCTATATTTCCCTTATGCTTGTCTTTTTGTACTAAGGATGTTCTTCCTGTGGTCATCCATTTGGGTGCATGGTGATTTGAGATACAATGCTGGAGTTGTTCTGCTATTCGTGGGTGTAGGGCCTTGAAGTGTTTGAGCCAGTATCCATGGACTTCATCGGGACCTGGGGCTTTCCAGTTTGGCATTTTCTTTAGTTGGTGTCTGACTGTGTCTGTCGTTATCTCTGTGAATCTTCGTTTTATTCTCCCTGTTTCTTCTTCCTTGACTTCCTGGAGCCATGTTGCATGTTTGTTGTGTGATACCGGATTGCTCCATATGTTTTCCCAGAGTCTCTTACTTGGTTCGGCTTCAGGAATTTCTGGGTGGTTGTCTTCCCCTCTTAGTTGGCTGTATAGTCTTTTCTGGTTGGTTCCGAATAGTTTGTTCTGTTGGTATCCCTTATTCCTGTTTATGTACCGCTGTATCTTATGTGCTTTGGCCGTAAGCCTCTGTTTTACATCTTCTATTGTGTTGTTTAGTCCCCTCTCTTGTACTTTGTATTTCTCGTTGAGTTCCTCCCTTGTTTTCTTGCTTCTTAGCCTTTTTTCTGTCATCTCTTTCAGTTTACTCAAGTCAGATCTCATCACCCTGATTTGCTTTTCCAGGCGCCTTTTCCAAGGAGGTTGCTGTTTTGGTTTCTGTTGGGTTGGTTGTGCTGGTGGTGTTGGTGTTCGAATCCCCATCAGTTCTGCTACTAATCTTGCTCCTGCATATACCAAGTTATTTGTTTCTGTGATACTGTTGGTGTGTATTATGCCCATTATTTCATTGACCTCACTTGTTTTCTCCCTTAATTTCTTGGTGTTGTAGGCTTTCATGGAGGGGATCCTTGTTCTCTCTGTATCTGGCTCCATCCATTGTCTAATCTTTTCTACCCATTCCGTCCTCTCTGTTACTTCGTCGGTGTTATTATTATTATTATTATTATTATTACATTATTATTATTATTATTATTATCTTATGATTAGGGAAAAACTCTCTTTCACGAGAGTATATATAATGTTCTAAAGGGTCCACAATAATACAAAGTGTAAAAAGTCCGTGTATAATTTTGAAGACTTTACAGATAGCTTTCGAACCCTTCCCTGGGTTCATCTTCAGTCCAAAAATCAGATTTTTGGACTGAAGATGAACCCAGGGAAGGGAAGGGTTTGAAAGCTATCTGTAAAGTCTTCAAAATTATACACGGACTTTTTTACACTTTGTATTATTCTGGACCCTTTAGAACATTATTATTATTATTATTATTATTATTATTATTATTATTATTATTATTATTATTATTATTATTAACAGGTTTTATTGAAAATAATGAATATTTCAGCCGCGTTTATTTTGCATAGAACTTTCTCTATTCTTCTTATGTCTGACTTTTCTTCTGTTCTCAAATTGGCTATTAAAACGCCGCCAAATGGGGGATTCATGTTAAAAACGTGGCATTTGTCTAATTTGTCGAAATGCAGTACAAATTGGATTTTCAGCCTAATGGACAGAATGTACTAAATGACTCATTCTGGATTCCCCTTGCTCAGGGGCATCTACTCCTCTCTCTCTCTCTCTCTTCTCTCTCTCTCTCTCTCTCTCTCTCTCTCTCTCTCTCTCTCTCTCCTTCTTCTTCTTCTTCTTCTTTTTTTTCTTCTTCTTGCAACGTTTCGTCCTTAAAACGTGTATTAAGGAAGATCTTCCAGCTTATTATTATTATTATTATTATTATTATTATTATTATTATTATTATTATTATTATTATTATTCAGAAGACGAAACCTATTCATATGGACCAAGCCCACGGAGCCATTGACTTAAAAATAAAGCTTCCAAAGAATATTGGTGTTCATTATAAAGAGGTAAGGAGGAGGTAAAGGTAAATACGTAAAGTGGAAAAAATAGTACTGCACTGTATCTTTGCTTAAAACTTCGAAAATTTCAATTGCACACGAACATCTTATTCCAACGTTTGAGCGAATATAAAGGTACTTTGGAAACTGAGAAGTTGCTAGCAAGGAAATTTACTCGCATATTGATGCAGCGTTCATCGAATTGTGGTTACTATGGACCAAGCCCACAGGAGCCATTGACTTAAAAATAAAGCTTCCAAAGAATATGGTGTTCATTAGAAAGAGGTAAGAGGAGGTAAAGGTAAATACGTAAAGTGGAAAAAAATAGTACTGCACTGTATCTTTGCTTAAACTTCTGAAATTCCAATTGCACGACATCTTATTCCAACGTTTGAGGAATAAAGGACCTTTGGAACTGAGAAGTTTGCCAGCAAGGAACATTTACTGCATATTGATGCAGCTGTTCATCGAATTTGGTTACTCTCGACAGGCAAAGGGGATCAAGGATCAATTGTAGATGTAAAAGACCTCTGTTGAAATACAACTTATGAAGTAACAAATGAAAGGCCATCCGTTGATGGTCCAAGTCATGACTGTTACTAATAGGAAACAGAACCCTACCACCACAAACCACTTTATCTAAAAGAGATAACTCTGTGGCAGGAGCAGACATCGACACAGGAGTACATTATTCTAGTAAAGGAATCAGACATGACCTAAAACTGGTTACACTGATTTTATCAATTCAAAATGTATGAGGCCTTACGAACAATACCTAAATTTCCTTCGGCATTTGTTGAACATTTCATAAGATGCGTCTTCAAAGTTAGATGCTAATCAAAATTTACACAGAATAGTTAGGGCAAAGTTCCATCCACCTAAATTGTGGTGGTGGGGGGCGGGGGGGGGGGGGGGGGGGAATCTGTAGGAGATCTACTAATCAACAGTTTTTGTTTTACTGGAGTTCAGTCTCATACCCCAACGACTACACCATTCACTGATCCGGTCCATGTCCCGATTGAGGCTAGGGGCAGCTTCATTTCTTACAAGTGGAGACTACTTTACCCACAAGCGTAGCGTCATTGTCGTACTGAACAATTGTTTTCGAGGCTATCATCCATAGTACATTTACGTACTGTGTATTAAAAATAATAGTGGACCAAGAACAGTATCCTGCAGAACTCTAGACAAAATAGGTCTTGGTTCACTGAAAATCCTGTCCATAGTAACTCACTACTGCCTACCTGCAAGGAATTATTGAAATAATCCTCAAATATATCCACCCACTCCAAGATTCCGAAGTTTACAAGTAAGTGCCGTGTAACACGAAGAAAACATTGCATTACACTACAAAACAAATGTTAAAGAGGGTGGATAGTCAGATGGGAGAAAGTGAATATGAACGGAGGTACAGAAAAAAGAATGAAAGAAGCTACAACTAGGGGCCGGAGTGACCTGCAAAGACCCTTAAGTAATGAGGTGCACTGACGGCACTACATACGTTTTTTTTTTTTTTTTTTTTTGCATCAGTCTCCCCAAATAACGAGTGAAGCTTTTGAATTCTGTGACTGAGCCATACTAATCCTCGTCGATATTTGGATTGCGGCAAAAAGCTAATAAGTATACATTGTAGGACATACTGAAAATTTCTAAACAAAAAGCTTCATGGGAACTACTTTCCAAATTTTTCTGAAGATAAATAAGTCGCCCAGAATTAGTGTATGCAGCCATACTTTGTGCACGTGGGATGGTACAACGATAAATAAAGTTAAGGCCATAAAATCATGGGATTAACAAGTTAACCTTTGACGTGTTACTAATTACAAGAGTCTCAGATAATAACGTCAAATCTTAGTTATAGCAACAACTCTGGAATCAAGAAAATTTGACCATAAGCCCTTAATATGTTAGTAGAGGACTTTGCAATTTATCTTACTAATGGGTAACGGGCCCAGGGTTCAGTTCATTATCTCTGAAAAGAATTAACAACATAAAAACATCATCAAAACTAATAAATAGACTCATAGCAAAGTAACAGTGTAAAAATCAACAGAACAGTAAACCACATGAATAGTATTTACATTATTTACAAACATTCTGTGGCAGTATAAATGGGTCCCTTTTACCCACTGGTTTGATTTCGGAATATCATTCTCCTAAAAAAGTTGCTTGACAAGATTAAAGAGAATAGTTGAAACTGCAAAAGAAGGATTCTATATTTGGGCATGGCGTATAACAGATATTAACCTAAGTCACCATTAAAAAGGGAGAGACTTATGACGACAGCCTGAAAGTCATAGCAAAGAGGTAGAAAACCTTGGCATTAATAAACTTTGTTACTTTCAAGCCCTAAGGCCAAAATGACAAGAAAATATTGCCAAGAAATTCTCAGGCCTCCCAAAACCATAGAGGATAAGCCGAAATGTGGCTATAATCCAACTTTCCTCAAGTTTATCTCATATAGTCCGAAAAAGAAGAACCTTTATCTTTTTAATTGTGTAGTTTTCAATCTAAATCTGATAGATTATTGGACATTCATAAAACACACCGGCAAGTGATGAAGAATAAGGTCATTATAAAGATCTAAGGCGAAGAGAGAGAGAGAGAGAGGATACTACGGGGCGGGCACATGTATATCATCGAGCAATATTCAAAACAACAATGGAATTTACCTATTTTTCAGATAAGAAGCCAGATATAAATAAAAAAAAAACGTGAACCGACAAAGCATAACTGTCTTATGACCTTGTGAAAACTGGAACCAAATCAACATTAATTATAATAGCGCTATAGTTTGAAACACGTATATGAAGTTTAAGTAAAAGAGACTGTATATTTACATTTTCTTTAGTGTTTCATCAACTGATGAGCAGCATTAATTCGAACGTTCTCAATCTCCAGCTATCAAAATGAATTGGATGCTATATGACTACAGACTGCTATAAGACATTGGTTACTGAATTACTGACCGAATATTTAAAGGTATATAGGGAATGAAAAGTAAACCTCTCCTGATACTTGTTAGTTTAGAAGTTAAACGCATACACATATGTGATGTGTGTGATGAAATGGTAGACTCATTTTTGTACGTCATCATGAAGAGTAGACAATACTGAGGCAGCCAGAACTATTTGCTTCAACCTTATCATCAATTTCAGTGTATTTCTACATTGCCCACGATTACGCAGCATACTCTAAGAAAGCAATTAATCATATCAGCTTCATACTATTTTCACTCTTCGTGAAGAATATCCACACTTTAATTCCACTTAACTATGTATTTTGTTATGCCACGTATCATACAAGTAATCAAGTTAAGCAACGTATAAATTCCTCTGAAAATTAAAAATACCTGTATGCATTTACATATATTATCCCAGGTAGGACCTTTGAAATGCTATATCTACTTTATAAACCGCAAAGAGATTAACATCACTTAGATGATCTTTTCTCTTTTAGTAAAACAGTCCCGTAAATGTTTAATGTCTAAACCCGGAGGCGTAAGTCCATAAGATTTTCCCATTTCGAGAACCTGTTTGAAATCTTATGACACGATCCGTCCGAGTCGTAGGGAATTGAATAGCTTCAGAAGGTGGTACGACCACAGTCGTTACACGACGTTACTGGTCTTTTCACTTGGCCTTACGTCTCTTTTATATCTCCCTGACTCAAGTAATGACCGTAAGAGAGGTCAGCCGGGTTTCATCGACAGTCAGCTAGATATCAAAGCAAAAATACGTGCCCTTATTCATCTGATCTTTTCTCCATTCTTTCTGAGAATCAATTGCTATGTTGGTTCTGTCGTTAAAAAAAGGATAAAATGTTAATTTAGTATTTCGAGTACCCTTTCAGATGGTTATAGTTTTATTAATTAGACTGATCGGATTAGTAATTTTATTTGTAAACAAAACCAACTTGAGAAACATTCAAACTCCCGAATTCACATTTTTAGGGTTAACAACCAAAAATAAAATATAATTCTCGTTATAAGGCATGGGGCGATATTAACACCAGTGTTAAATATCATCCATTGGTAAATATATCGTCAGTTTCAAAATTTTAGATATGAAAAAAAAGCGCACGCGCGCGTGCACACACATACACACACTCACACACACACACACACACACATATATATATATATATATATATATATATATATATATATATATATATATATATATATTCGTATATATGTATAAGCATTAAGCTATAAATGTCCTTTAATATCTAATTAGCTCTACCTGGGAATTTATATATATTTTCATATATGTTAAACAAAGGGGAATTTTTTATTAGATAAGAAATTCGTCAGTTCAAAGACTCGAACCTCTAAAACCAAGAATTCAGGACGTATCGTGGTGCGCTTTAACCCACAGGACTGTCTTCGTGGTTCGAGTCCATGAGCTGAATTAACATATATGAAAATTTGTTAATTCCGAGGTAGATCAAATTAGATATTAAAGGACATTTGTATCTTAATGCTTGTATATATGAATCAGAAGAACTAGTATAGAATATAAAAATAATCTACTCAGAACATAATAGTCGCCATAGATTAATCATAGCTGAACTTGTTTTGTAGTGTATTGCACAAACCTACATTGAACAGACAGGTAGAAGCAGAAAGATCACTCTTATCTACAACGTACAACGCAAACACAGAAAACAACCAAAACAACACCCTCTAAACCACGCGCTTTCTCAAAAGACCCCCCCCCCCCCCCCCCCCCCCACCCCCCCCCCCTTCTACCCCAACCCTTTCTCTTCCCAACCCCGTAATCCGTATACCTGCATTCTTAATTCTGTTTTGGTCGTTACCAGCAAAACACACTTTTTGTTTTCATTATGTATCACAAATTAAACTATGTTCTATTATAAATTTTATTATACACTAACTTTCTATTATAACTTTTATTATATTGTAACTTATATAACTGCAAATAAATAAAAATTGTTCATTTTGTACTTAATGTTATTGTAATGATTTATTGTTTTATAATGGTATGATTGTAGTGTTATTACATGTCCGTCCACAGAATGTATCAAAACAACAGGAAGCTATTTCCAGATTATACACTTCAAAGAGGTCACGACGAGTGATGGAGCAACTATGTTGTGGTCACCAGTGAATGGAACAGAGTTAATTTTTTTTGTTTTTTTGTTCATCAACTGAATTTGGAAGAACGCAGTGAAATATATATATAGGAGCTTCAGAAGGTGTCCATGAGTAAAAGGGATCAAGTTTATTACCAACGAAACGTTTCGCACATGAAACCTCTGTGCATCATTAGTCTGTGAAAGAGCAAAGAAACACATCAATAACATTCAATGATAAAACAACAAAGGAACTCACAAATATTACAATAATCTTAAAAATTAAAAGGAACAAAATAAAAACACAAACAACAGGTAAAGAGAGAGATAACAACCCAAACACCAACCGTCCATAATGTAGAGAGATGGAATGACCAAAAATCAGTTGACGGTGACGACGTCAACTATGCCAGGTATAGAGTTGCTGAGGAGGTATTGCTATTGAGTGAAGGAACAAGTTTCTTAATGTATAACGACTCGAGGGTAGTTAGATAGTCAGGATTTTTTACATAATCTATTATTGTGAATTATTATTTTTGGATTTCCGTTTTACAATTAGAAGCGTGGTTCCTGATATTGAAAAATTCAGGTTGTTTTAGTCTCTTGACCAGTACGGAAGCTGAAACCCAGATGGCAACAATATCTGACCCTCAGCAGTCTCCGAGTCGATCCAACGTAAGAGCCAGGACATCCAGGGCACATAAATTTATATATGACGTTGGATCTCATGCAGGGCTGAAGGCAGTCTTTAAAGTCAAAGAAGGAGCCAATTGTACATTGGATTACTTGATATAAGTTTGGCTCTGAGACGAGGAATCTCTTGTTCAATGATTCGTGTGAGATTGGACGAGAATTTGTAATCAGGCATATATGGGATAGTTGCATAAAACAGTTTCTTAGGAACATCAAAATTAGGCAATGGTGGCTGAAAAATTTGGTAAGTATCTGATTGATTATTCTTGGAAAGAATTGGACTTAAAAAAGCTTAATAAGAGCGTGATCTCATCATGAAAAATTTTCCAAGAAGATGAATATTTCAGGGCTCTATTAACTAATGTGTGGATTGTATTAAGTTTAAAAGATTGCTGACATGAGCTATAAAAATGATTAGTTAGTCCTGTAAAGGTACGTTTTTTTGTAAACGGACGTGGCAAATTCAGAATTGGTTCTTGTTATTATCAAATCCAGGTAAGGTAAAATTCCCTCATTTTCGACTTCCATTGTAAAAATATTTGGGTGAGCATTGTTAATAAAATATAAAAACAAAGAACACTGCCAAGGGTGTTGAAATAACGCAAAGGTATCGTCAACGTAACTACGGTAAATTGAGGGTTTGAAGTTGAGATCACGCTGGTTTAAAAATTTGGATTCTAAGTCCGACATAAAAAAAATTGGCAAAAATGGGTCCTAGAGGAGATCCCATGGCAACACCATCGATCTGCGAATAGAGTCGCTTATTAAATATGAAGATCGAGTCTTGCACAGCAAGATCGAGTAATTGTTTAAAAATAGTTCGTTTAAAACCATGAAAGATTGTGTCATCACTAATAAAAATCTTATTCAGTGTAATATTAATAGTCTCATTAAGTGGAACGTTTGTGAAGAGAGATTCCACGTCAAAACTGACCATATAATAGTCTCCATCTTGTCTAGTGATTAATTGTTGAAATTCAAGTCCATTTTCCAAAGTAAACTCACTATTGCTGTAATGCTGTTGATAGGTTGTTTCATTTATAATATTTTCATTTTTGATTTTCCTCAAGAAACTATTAATTTTATCTTCCCTTTTATAAACATCTAAAAAAGTAGGTTCACCTACTTTTTTAGATTTGAAAACTAATTGGACACCTGTTTTTAGACCTGCAGATTTGAAAATTCTCTTGAGGTTGAAGGAACGAGAAGATATAATTATTTATAAACCAGATAAAGGCAAGGGGGTGGTTATTATGAATAAGAACGACTATGTACAAAAAAAGGAAAACATTTTGTTTGACAGTACCAAGTTTATGTACCATGGTGAACCTACTTTTTTAGATGTTCATAAAAGGGAAGATAAAACTAATAGTTTCTTGAGGAAAATCAAGCAGGAAAATATTATAAATGAAACACCTATCAACAGCAATACAGCAATAGTGAGTTAATTTCAAAGATTAATCACTAGACAAGATGGAGACTATTATATGGTCCACTTAATGAGACTAATTTTGGTAATTCCATCTCTCTACATTATGGACGGTTGGTGTTTGGGTTGTTCTCTTTCTCTTTACCTGTTGTTTGTGTTTATACTTTGTTCCTTTTAAATTTTAAGAATGTTCCTTTTAAATTTTAAGAATATTATTTGTGAGTTCCTTTGTTGTTTTATCATTGAATGATATTTATGTCTCTTTGCTCTTTCACAGACTGATGATGCACAGAGGTTTCATGTGCGAAACGTTTCGTTGGTAATAAACTTGATCCCTTTTACTCATTGTATCATGGACACCTTCTGAAGCTCATATGTATGTATATATTATATATATATATATATATATATATATATATATATATATATATATATATATATATATATATTATATCTGTATGTGTGTATGGTTACTCAAGTATAATCAATTTTGCCCAACTTCCTGACCCAGTATTGGGTCATTTGGTAGCATTTCTTACAAATTACCTCATTAGCGTGAATATGATGTCTGAGAAATTTATTTCTGTGAAGCACATGCTCATGTGTTCATTACTTCCATCATGTTTACGCTGAATTGGCAGTTTGGATGAAATTGCTCTTAGGTTAGCGATTAAGACAAGAAAAAAAAAATATATAGTATGTAGTATATATATATATATATATATATTATATATAGTATATATATTATATAAGAATCATGGGTTTTCATTTGAAATAGTAATGTTACACATAAGAATAACTTTAAATAATTAATATAATCATAAAAGAGAAAAAATCATATTAAACTTTCATTTTCTATAACCGGATCCCAATATTTGTAATATATAATGAAAGATATAAAATATAACTCGTAAAATTGTAACACTGTAATTCTGAATTCGTTGATCTCCATAAGAATAATAACATAACAAATAAAACGAAATATCCCAATACTGCTTCCAAGACGGCATACACTTTTGGAATTATAAGGTTAATTTTAAAGTTACAAAATAATCGGCATTGAAGGGTCCATGGCAAGGATTGAATGCAGTGCACGCTTGTATCTTATTCTGTGTATAGAGTAATTTTGAAATGATACAAAAAATATTCAAACGGGGAGTTAATTTTTATTGCTTCCATATTTTTTAGACCAACATGAACAAAGTTTTATATATTGTCGTGTATTTCCCTCCCCCTCCTCCCCCCCAAAAAAAGGAAAATTCCTCCATGATGCAACAAAAATCGATCAGCTATTGTATATTCAATGCATGACTAAAGCAATACCCTTCCCCCAGGCAGGATATGCTAAACAAATGCATATACTGAGAATCCATATTATCGGTTTTGTTCCTTGACGAGGCAGGAAATCTTGCATTCAGGATTCCAACTCTTTGGTTATTATCTCTTCATTTCGTTGAAGGTTGCAAACTAAAAGTTAATGGTGAAGAAAATAAGACATGTCGAGTGTGATTCTAAGTTTAATTTCATTCTAGAATATGGTCTTTATTTTATTTATTTATTTATATTTTTTAGCGTCGTAACCCTAAATTGAAGAGCCTTCTATACTGAATGCTCCACGTTAAAATCCGAATCAACATGTTTCATTTCAGGATTAGTTATTAATGGGAAAATACCAAGTGAAACTGATCCTTATGGATTTATTGTTGTTAACTTCTTCATCTATGCATAAAATTTCCTGAACCCTGGAAGCCAACATACGTTGACAATTTTTTTAACATTCCATCTGGTGGGCAATGACGTCGACAACAATTGAAAGGATATTTATAATCCTTTCCATTGGTAGGATTTACAAAAGTAATTTATTTGAATTTTATGATGAGTATCATTATAGTTGAAAGATATGCATCAATCGTATTTCATTATACAAACTTGAATTGATAAATAGCATTTTAAAACAAAGGCTTACTTTTCTTTCACAATTATGCTTATCTTCGTGTTCAACTGCCAAATATACAGGCGGCAGTGACAAAGGCTGTTAACTACAGTTGAGTTCTAGTATGTAAGAGTAAATACGTCCACAGGCAGCTATTTTGTTAATTTATAAAAAAGCTGATTGCTATTTGCAATGGACTGGACCCAGGCCAATGCAGTTCACCCAGCTCATCCACTATACATCCAAATTATGCTCCGACACCATAATCTATATAATATTTTTTTTTCATGGTTACCTTGATTATATTATCCATCTATTAATACATTGTATTATTGTTAATTATTGCTGTCACAACAAAATATTGTAAGGGAGATTTTTGTGCGTTCATAAATTAATTATCTTTTGACGTTTAATTAGTTTTCCAAAATGTTTTTACCTGATGTTCCTCAACTATTATCAATCAAATGTTTGTTAGAGTTTTCTTTTAAGTTTTAGATACGAAGGAAAGTACTCTCAAGAAAATATCACAGAAGGAATGTAACGCATGAAATCGACATCGTTTATTGAACAAGAGATATTGTTACCGGGCTCCATCCATGCTTTTTCTATTTTTTTTTTTTTTTATTCTAGTCAAGTTTTGCGTTTCAACGAGAAACCCTTGTTGACACGGATCACATTACTGAGCTGAATATTCCTGAGCGCGTACCAAAGAAGATGAAAACAGGGATAGGGCAGAAACGGTAAACAGAAGAGGCAGAGAACGGAGATTAGTATTTGCCAAATATCTTGAAGAAACAAATATAGTAATGTTCGTTTCCCTGCCATCGCGACTTTGCCGACGAAATGCCAGTCTCCAGTGTCATGCCTTTGTAAGATCTTTTCTTATTTTTGTGTACGTTTCTTTTTTTTTTCCTAGTGTATAATCTCTTCACAATTCTATTGATAAAAAAAAATACTGCATGCCTACTTTTAAACACCCCTCTCTCTCTCTCTCTCTCTCTCTCTCTCTCTCTCTCTCTCTCTCTCTCTCTCTCTCTCTCTCTCTCTCTCTCTCTCTCTCAACTGTAAAAAAGCACAAGCATTTCAAATGAGATGAATTCGCTAACATTGAAACAAAGATAAAACCTCATTCATATCACACATAGTTACACAGTGAAAAATCATAAGAATCTAAAGAAAACTGAAACTGGAGAACAAGGATTCACCAAAGAACCCCTTTCTGAAGTCGAGATCCTGAGCAAAATTTGACAGCCTTCAAAGAGCCACTGGATCTTCATTACAAGCGTCTGCTGGTTCGGAGCTGGTATAGATTCCAGAGGCTACCCAAGTCTTTAACCAGCAATTGTATGAGAAATGAAAGGCATTGGCAGTTTTATGGAAGTCACCCCAAGCAACTTCATCCATTTGCTTTTAGAGTAAATGTCATTGTCCGTGAAATAAATATGCCAAGGATCGAGATTTTGCCAGCAAAATATTCAGTTAGTCCCCCCCTGGAACTTCCCAGAGGTTAAATTCTGCAGATATTTTAATTTTACCAAGACAGAATTGTCCAATGAGGCCATGCGGTCAATATCTTTAGAACACTCCTTGCAACATGATAACTCCACTGCAGTTTTCACGGACGGCTCAAAGTCAGATGCTGGCGTCGGCTTTGGAGTAGCCTTCCCTGATTTAGAGACAAGTGGCAGGTTATCACCGGTTGCATCGATTTTTACCGCAGAATTATGTGCAGTTTTAAAGGCTTTATATGAAATTTTTATTCGGAATGAAAATAATTTTATTATATATATATTGTGACTCAAGAAGTGTTCTTCAGTCGCTGGAATCTTGTAACCTTTTAAACCCTCTGATTTTAGATATATTGGAATGGCTGCTTTTACTGAAAAGAAGAGAGAAAGAAATAAAGTTCTGTTTAGTGCCTTCCCATGTTGGGGTGGCTGGGAATGAGAAAGCTGACCAGCTTGCAAAGTCGGCAGTCAACTCCCCAGAACCCACAAGAGGCCTACTACCATATCGGGATTTATATCCTCTAGTAGGTCAGAGAATTAAAAAATGTTGGAAGTCCCAGTGGGAGGATATTTTGACTAATCAAAAAATGCGCAGTATCACGTCATCAGTGTCTCCTTGGTCATATCCGAATATGCCAAGGAGACAAGAAACGATGTTGTGCAGATTGAGGATTGGACATACAAGACTTACACATGGGTTCTTGATTTCTCGTGAAAAACCTCCGTTTTGCTAGAACTGTACTGTGCTCTTGATTGTGAAAAATTTGTTGATTGAAAGTCCCACATTCTGGAATTTGAGACATGGGTTCCTGTCTTGGGGTCATGACAGAGTAGGTAATTTTATCCTAGACTCAATTCTTGGAAAGGATTGTAATATAGAGCAGTTATATAAATTTATTGAGGAGGCGGGCCTCCTCAACCAAATTTAAATTATACATAGATTGTCTATGTAAGAACTTATATATATGAAAAAAAAATTTATACATATATTTATAGATATCATTATATGAAATTTATTAAAAATTTAATTTTTTCTATTTAATTTATTTCGGTGTCAATTACCCAGATGTTGTGACGCCAGATTTAATAGACACAATCAATCAATCTTCAAAGAGTTATTGATAAGACAGAAGGTGATTGGGGACACATTTCATGTTTTTTTTTCCAACGGCGTACATAAACTATCAGGAATCGGCGACATACAGAATGGAAAACAAGTCATATCAGTCTATATCTTATTCTTTCTTTTTATTCATCATTATTATTCTCGAAGCTTCAAACTAAAGTTTTACTATATTCTGTCAGTCTCTCATTCACCATTTGATGTCAAAATATGTTCACATTTGGCATTTGCAACCGTCAAAGCCACAACCGAAAAAAAACGTAGTAAAACCCAATGTATTGCCGAGTGTAATGGGAGTATGTATAGACATAATAAGTTGTATATCAATAAATAGTAAATGTTACTGTGATACTTTAACCACAAAAGTCATATCTGGGTACGCTTCAAGATTTTACCTTTTCCCCAAATGGACACTCAGAAGATCCTTTCATAAATGTTAGAGGTCATATGCGTATCTCAACTCTTTGGTCATTCGACCATTAAAGAAGTTAGCTGGAAGTGGTCATATACTTGATGCATAATGTTGATGAATAAATTTCCTCCTTCCTACCCCAGCAAACCGACGTAATATTGTTGCACAAGACGCAACTTAAATTAAGGGAATTGGGGTAATCAGATGCTGATATCTAGCTGTTATAAGAGATAATGTTATGACTGGTCAATTTGTTTTTTTTATATATAAACAAATTTCATTCTTGTGAAATCTAATGTCACTTCAATTAAAGATGAACTAATCTGTGAAGCTTTCTTTTGAATGCAACAAAAGACTTCTTTTGCATAATGTGAAGATCTAAAGTAATAACGTAGGTTATGAAGGGTAACTAAAACTCAAGAATGCTAAAGAGAAAAAATAAACGTTCCAGATAGGAAACCACTTTCTATATGTTACTGAATATTGAAACTGATAATGGTTTTTAAGGAGTTCCCAGCTTCAATAAAAATTTGTTCACCCTATACTTATAAATGGCGCTGCAGTTGCCATAGTTAATGTAAGGGACCAGGTGATGAAACTGAAGATTTTTAGATGATGTCAAAGGCTGATGTCCTCTCCCGAGTTTGTGATGTTTTCACCGCAGATAAACAGGTGTCTGAATCATCCAGATGAGGAACAAAAGTGGTACTGAGCTCTTGATAAACCTGTGACCGCAGCTGCCCCTCGAAGCCAAACGTCTATGCATCAACAGAGGAAGAACGATTAAACGGGCGTGGCAGATTTATATTGCGTAGAAAACTCTCTCAAGCATGGTAGCGATACATCTGCTACCCTCTGCAGATAAATCCCTCTCAGAGATAATCCTTAGCCTCTCTAGCGTTCAGAGGATCAGTGACTGCGAACTGCTGCTGTACCCTTAAAGTCACACTCTTCTCTTGAAGTAGAACTATCCTCCTTAACTACTGCAAAACACTAACAAACAAACAGCACACAGTTACTAACAAGCAGCAAACATACGACTGCGTGGAAAAAAAAAGATAAATAAATGAATAAATTAACGAACGAAAATACTTTCGGGCGTGATATATATATATATATATATATATATATATATATATATATATATATATATATATATATATATATATATATGAGAGAGAGAGAGAGAGAGAGAGAGAGAGAGAGAGAGAGATACTATAACATAGTATTCATCATTATTATTCTCGAAGCTTCAAACTAAAGTTTTACTATATTCTGTCAGTCTCTCATTCACCATTTGATGTCAAAATATGTTCACATTTGGCATTTGCAACCGTCAAAGCCACAACCGAAAAAAAACGTAGTAAAACCCAATGTATTGCCGAGTGTAATGGGAGTATGTATAGACATAATAAGTTGTATATCAATAAATAGTAAATGTTACTGTGATACTTTAACCACAAAAGTCATATCTGGGTACGCTTCAAGATTTTACCTTTTCCCCAAATGGACACTCAGAAGATCCTTTCATAAATGTTAGAGGTCATATGCGTATCTCAACTCTTTGGTCATTCGACCATTAAAGAAGTTAGCTGGAAGTGGTCATATACTTGATGCATAATGTTGATGAATAAATTTCCTCCTTCCTACCCCAGCAAACCGACGTAATATTGTTGCACAAGACGCAACTTAAATTAAGGGAATTGGGGTAATCAGATGCTGATATCTAGCTGTTATAAGAGATAATGTTATGACTGGTCAATTTGTTTTTTTTATATATAAACAAATTTCATTCTTGTGAAATCTAATGTCACTTCAATTAAAGATGACTAATCTTTGAAGCTTTCTTTTGAATGCAACAAAAGACTTCTTTTGCATAATGTGAAGATCTAAAGTAATAACGTAGGTTATGAAGGGTAACTAAAACTCAAGAATGCTAAAGAGAAAAAATAAACGTTCCAGATAGGAAACCACTTTCTATATGTTACTGAATATTGAAACTGATAATGGTTTTTAAGGAGTTCCCAGCTTCAATAAAAATTTGTTCACCCTATACTTATAAATGGCGCTGCAGTTGCCATAGTTAATGTAAGGGACCAGGTGATGAAACTGAAGATTTTTAGATGATGTCAAAGGCTGATGTCCTCTCCCGAGTTTGTGATGTTTTCACCGCAGATAAACAGGTGTCTGAATCATCCAGATGAGGAACAAAAGTGGTACTGAGCTCTTGATAAACCTGTGACCGCAGCTGCCCCTCGAAGCCAAACGTCTATGCATCAACAGAGGAAGAACGATTAAACGGGCGTGGCAGATTTATATTGCGTAGAAAACTCTCTCAAGCATGGTAGCGATACATCTGCTACCCTCTGCAGATAAATCCCTCTCAGAGATAATCCTTAGCCTCTCTAGCGTTCAGAGGATCAGTGACTGCGAACTGCTGCTGTACCCTTAAAGTCACACTCTTCTCTTGAAGTAGAACTATCCACCTTAACTACTGCAAAACACTAACAAACAAACAGAAAAAATACTAACAAGCAGCAAAAATACGACTGCGTGGAAAAAAAAAAAGATAAATAAAGAATAAATTAACGAACGAAAATACTTTCGGGCGTGATTATTATATATATATATATATAGATATATATATATATATATATATATATACTATATATTATATATATATATATATATATATATATATATATATAGACAGAGAGAGAGAGAGAGAGAGAGAGAGAGAGAGAGAGAGAGAGAGAGAGAGAGATACTATAACATATGTTTTTTCTTTACGAATTTCCGTTCACCAATACTTCAATAACTTTCTTACTCCTTGGTTCAGCTGTGTTCTAATGTACACACTTAAGTTTTGGTGTGACTCATCTTTCATTTCTTCTTTACTCCTTTTCATTCATGTCGGTGTCTTTCTTTTTGTTTTGTATTTTGCTACTATGCCTCTGATTCTTTGCACTCTATAATATTTCTATCCGTTTATTACATGATCATTACTTCGCTAGTGATATTACATTAGTAAAGAAAAAAGAACATGCTACAAAGAATGGAATCTTGGCATTTGTCTCTTTTTATTTCTAATTCGATGATTCAATTCTTTCTACTACTTTATTATTTAAACATCCCGTCATCTACACCATCCCTAGTATTTTCCAAAGTTCAACATCTGTTCGATTTCTCATGTATTATAATGGTTATTTTCCCTCAGCTCCTGTTGCTTCCTTTATGGCAGGGGCTGTTGTCTGAAGCTTGTTATAACTCCATTTATCAGGCATGTTCACCTTGTAGAATATGTTGAATTGATTTCGGCAATTGTAGGCTCGTTATTTCTATGAAGGCCTTTTTTGTCAGTATACAAAACGTGTTACTCAGATATGGAGTACTCTTCCCTTTGATTTCTTTTAAAACTATGTGAATCCAAAGCCTTTCTTATCACATGGAATCTCTTTTCTCTCATTTTATGTTGGCGCAATTGTGACCACTATTTTATTATTATATAATAAATAAATAATTCTCCACATAAATTGATTTGTGATGGTAATGAAGCCATACTTTGTGTATCTGCTATAAAAAAAACCTGCTGCTATTAGATTTTGTAATATTGTGTTTTTTTCTACATTTAACAGAAAATCTCATTTTATAGTTTTTGCTGATCGATGTCATTTTATAGTTTTGGGTGATCGATGTAGGCTCTTATTTTTCAATTGGAAGGTCGTTTTTTTTAATTTGGGGGGCGGCGGTGGGTTTGGAGTGATGAGGTGTTTTGACATCGAAGCTTTTTTTTTACATTCTCTTATGAACAAAAATATGCCATTCAGAATTTATCTGTGCCCCAAAGTTGGTGAAAATTTAGCCAAAAAAAATTCTTATGGTTAGGAAAATTTAATATTTTCCTTATTTGCTGCTTTTGAAAATAATCTTGAATTTTTTAAACAATATTCGACCCAGTACAAGCATATTTGATTATACTATATCTAAGCGGGTGAAGCATCTAACGGGATCCCTTTGTCATGGAATAAATCTTAAGATTTCTGGATCTGTACCACAGTGGTTCAGTTGACAACACCAAGAACAAGCTATTATTTACTGCTGGAAAGTATATTGAGTTTACCAGTACAAGTTAACCTTATTTATTACCAGAAGGTATAATCAAGGAGTTTAGTGTTACCAACATTATTGAGGGAGACACAAATGTTTTACCAACACTATTCTGCATAAAAAAGGAAATAAGGATCTATTTGAAAAAAAAAACACTAAAAACAATACATAATCCTGAATTTCTGAACTGAAAAACTGTGGAAATTAGCATTGATAAAAACAGTTTTAGATCAAATTCTTAAATGCACTCAAGCTTCACAGAGATGCAAACTCGTTAGTTATAGCCATGGAGTTTAGTGATACCAACATTATTGAGGGAGATACAAATATTTTACCAACACTATTCTGTACAAACATAAATAAGTGAAATAAGGATTTATTATTTGTAAAAAAAATTGAAAAGCAATACATAATCCTGAAGTTCTGAACTAAAAAAAACTGTGTAAATTAGCATTGATAAAAACAGTTTTATAGAGAATTTTTAAATGCACTCAAGCTTTAAGTGTTGCAAACTTGTTAGTTAGAGTAATGATATGACTGGTCATTTTCTAATAGCCCTTGCCAATCAAAGAACTTTCATTAAAACTGAATAAAAAATGAAAACTAATTTATGAGCTTCTGAAACAGCTTAGATTTAACATTTAAAATACAACATTGATTGTAGAGATTAGAAACAATAAAAGTTGTTGGCAATTATAACTTCATCAAAGTTAACGAGTTCTACCTTTTCATGCTCAATACTAAGAAATGCTAAGGCGTTAACTTTATCCTGTTCCACTGAAGCTCTGAGATAAGCCGTAATCTATTTCAGTTTACTGAATCAACGTTCACAGGTTGCAATTGAAATTGCTACTGTGAGCATAAGTTGGATTGCTACTCTTAAGTTGGTGAAAACATGTACATCACCATATTGTATAATGAATTGGATGAGCTTCTCTGGAGTTGAAATCTGAACATCCATTCTACTTGCCAAGAGCATTCTGCAGTCTAAGATTTCCTCATAAAGTTCATTACCATCCAAATCACTACGATAGAATTCGCCAACATGTAAACAGTTTTTCTTCATTCTCTCGTCATCCAGTAATCCTGAACTTTAACGTTTTTTAAGAATTTGTTCTACATCTAGCAGAAACCCAAACTTGTTGTCTAGATCTTCAGGTCTTGTGCTACGTTGTTTTATTTCAGTATGCAGTCTATGCATTGTACTTTTCATTAGACGCATGATCTCTTGTTTTGCACTGAGGGCTACATCAGTAGCTGTTCCTCCTGGCATCCTTTTCTTCATTCTGGTCGTCAGCTCTACCATAACATCATAATTCTCACATAGTTCTAATGCTGCACTGAGCGACTCATTACAGGTTGCTTCTCTATTTTCATTGAAATACATTTCAAGTGCCTTTAAGTATTTGGCAGCACTGTGCAAGTTAGTTTGATAGTCTTGAAGTCTCTAATGCAGTCTATTTTTGATAATATAAGATTCCAAAAGAAAAGTAATGCAAGGAAATAAAAGGCAAGAATCCGGTGCAACAGCTGACTGGCTTCACTTCTTGTATCTACATTTTCTTTCAGATCAGTTGACATTTCTTCCAGTAGAATAATCAAGTAAAAAAAATGGTGATAAATTGGTTTAACTGCCTCTTTCAGATTCAGATTTTAGTGTGATTGGCATAGCTTTCCTCAACTTGTCCCTCGCATTGTTGAGCGTGAGAAGAAATTGTACAGTGGCAAAAAAGGTTACTGTAACTGATTCTTCACTGGCTGCATGAATACCAGGTAGATTAAGAGAGTGGTTGTTACAATTGACAAATACAGCTTTAATGTTCTTTTCAATGATCCTCTGCTGCACATCAGATTTGTGCCCTGAACCACGAGTGCACAAACAAAGACTCGTCATTTGCGTGCGAAGTAAATGGATCCTGGAATTTATTATTATTATTTTTTTTTTAGAAAAGCACACTGCAATTATTTGGCATACTCTCGAAAACTGTACATATGGTATAGTATATGAACGGTGACAGTTAGAGGAGAAACTAGAGATACCAAAAGAACGACTTGACTGCAATCACTCTACCAAGAAAATGAGTTTGATTCGGCGGGTCATCCGACACCTGTTCCCAAGGCTTATTTTGGCTCCCCCTTGCCCACCCTAGTTATGCTTCTGCTATCTGCCCAACGGTAAGGGGGTAAGCTGGATACTGCGTTTAGTTCTCCTATCCATCAACCATAGGGGTATTTTATTTTGTTCCGACGACAGTTAAGGAATAAGACTTAAAGTATACCTGATACTGTGTCTCATTCACCCAACACTGTTGAGTTCATAATTTCCTGTGCTCAACCACTGGGTGTGATAAAGCTTATAGTGAACGTTCCTCCTCCTACCGTTGGGTAGTATGATTTGAAGTGGCTTTTATTTAACCAATATTTAGAAGAATAAGGCTCATAATGTTGCTACATACTGCCTTTAACGTAGATTCACTTTAAGAATCTTAAATTTACGGTAAAAGTAAATTGTTAAGCTATTTAAGCAAACAAGCTTAGCACCATCTATTGTTCACGCGCGTAGTCTGTTACATCACCCATGTATTTTTTTTTTGGTGGGGGGATGGAAAGATGTAGCACTAAAATATATTGGTGAGGAACTCTGCTCTATACAAGTCTCGGCACGGACTCATTGGAGCCATCTCAAAATCTGCAGACGTTATATGGCTTTTCACTGTTTTGCTCTATGGTAAGGGCATAATTGTGTTTATTTCTTGGACCGTCGGATGTTGTAGAAGGAGGTTGCAAGTCGGTCCAAATGTTTTGTGTTCTCCCCAGCAGCTACGATAATCGATTTGCGGTATGGTATTTCTCTCTGGTAAAGGTGCTAATTATATATACAGTTATAATATGCAAGAACTGTAGTTATCCCACAGAAATATCTACTGGTGAGATGAGCCAGTGGAAGTGTTTGGGCCTCGAGTGTTGATATCGATCGTAATGTGGGTGGTTGTGTCAATATTAAGATTGGAAATCTCATATATATGGTTTTTTTTTATACTTTGTTAATGTAATGTTAGATTTGATTATGAGTCTTTGTTTCAAACTCTTCCTGGTTCAGGTCGACTATTAAAAAGAACCCTTTTCGTTACTATGTTTATTCCCCCAAGTGTCATGTAGCATTCAACTGAACTTTTCACTCTACAAGGTTTAAGCAAAGTCATCTAGACATTATGTTGCACATCTATAAGAGAGAAAGAATAAATTTTTTTGCATCAGAATTAGAATATAGAATGAAAGAGAAGTGTATAAAAAATTTTAAAAGTTTCTCAAGATGTCAGTACGAGTATCTCGCGATATCTGTTTCAGCGATAAAAAATATTCAAACGATATGAATTCGAAATGTTTATACAACAAAAGAAAGTCCGCCGAGCAGAAATGTCCATCTTTTACATGCTGACAAAACCATCGGACAAGAGAAAAGAAACTTCAGATTTCTGTGAAAGGTAAAGGAAAGTGTGTAACTTGGAGAACTTCCTTTTGAGGAAAGACAAGTTTTACATAAATTGTGTGCAAATGGTAAGACAGCACATGCTGCATAACTCAGGCGTGTTTGGAAGGACTGTGTGGCAAACAGTTATGTAAGTAGACCGGTATCAAATATATAAAAGGCATACAAAAATCAATCCCAGGTTTTTAGTGCTTAAGAATTTTTAAAATATATCAACGTCCCAAATTCTCAAGGAGTACGAATTTATTGAAATAAACTTCAGAATATTTTTAATACATCAAATAAAAGCAAATGCGATGAAGGTAAATATCGGTTTATCACCCGCTGTCAGATTGCATGTTGGCCGTGAGTAGATCGCATGACCATTAATATTCAAGTTGTAAACACTAATCTAATCGTTTCTTTCCCTTTCCCTCTGTCAGCTCAGTGATTTCCCACAACAATCATTCTTCTTTATATCTTCACACACAAACTCCCCTTCTCGTTCTGCATTTTCTATGTCAGCGGAATGTAGACCCATTAATATGGTTTGTAGGGAAATATAGGGACTTTGTCATGAATCACCACCACGCAATCATGAAAATATGTCCATTTGAAAGAAAAGTGAAAAATAGACCATCACATCATACATTTTGATAATAATAGGAAATCGGAAGTGCAAATGCAATATCACAATAGCATTGCTCTCGAACGGTAACTTCGCTTTAGTTGCAGCTGTATAATATTTCTTCTTTCTACAGCTTCTTGATTTACGGTAACTAGCTTTACTAACTTTGCCGTCGGACACGGGAAAAAGATAGAGAAGCGTGATTAACGTTGGCATTCCAAATATTTAGATGGTTCCTTATTTTTCATCTCTTCTATGCTGCTATTCTCCCCGAATCTGAATACGAACGAGCTGTAAAACGTTTTGCATTTTTTTTTTTTTTTTTGTAGAAAAAGGACGGAATTGTACTTTTTATCACGTTTAGAATCTTAGAAGTACCTGGAAGGCGCTTCCTAATTTAAGTATTTCCGTAAACGACATTGGTAAATATGAGATGCATAAGTCTTAGTGTAAAGTTTGTTAAAATTTTAAATATGCAAATATCTGTCATTTTAAATGAAGTAGTTCTAGTGTACATGCAGTCGCCATCAACAATTAATAATTCAGCTGATGCTTTAGTAATTCATATTTGTCAACGGCATGCAAATACCGAGTAAATATATTCCTTTATAGAATTACGCAAATAATTCAGCAATAATCAGATTCTCCGAAAAGCATGCGTGTGTTTTGCCGGTTAAGCATTCGAAACGATAATATGCCAAGGAATTCTTTAATTGTCAATTTAGAAATGAAAGCTTTTCATGTAGTGATTCATCATCTGAATGTAGCACAAGATGACCGACTTTACAGTAAGGTTGGCCCCTCGAAACACACCATTACACTCAACTTCCTAATGTTACGCCCGGTTTGAAAGGAAATGATTATTCTTGTAAAACCTGTCATATTAAATTTTGAGTGCTAAATGTTAACATTGCAATTATCCTTTGAAAGGTAACAGAAAAAAAAAACACACACAGAGTCAAGTCAAGATGGTCATACAGGCAATTGTGATGGCAGTTAAAATGTCAGTGGTAAAAAAATTCCAATGACATCCAAACTCTTTGATAGCACAGCTTTACGGAAATAAGTGAACCTTATTACGTTATTATTGCAATAATGTAATACGGTTCACTTGTTACAGCTACATAAAACAGCGCGTGTATCCAGCCTTGCTTCATACGATGTGTTAACCTAAATTTTAGGTTAAAGGGGTTTTTGTCACTATTAACACTAAAGAATTATGCACAGAAACATCCAATTGCTTTTAACGAACCCGCTGGAATAATGAGGCAAGGGCCATGTTGAAGCACTATTATGGAGATTGCGTTGTTTCTGATAGCTGTATAACTTCAAATGTATCTTTCAAATTTTTCACACCGATGGGCATGCTCGGAACTCCAATTCTTAGCTAAATATGCAGATATTCCCTAGCCTGAGCTTCACCTAAATCATAAAGTAACGTGAACGAATGTATTACTATCTCATACAAATAGAATAATTTAAATAACTATTATTACGGTTATGATTACTCGGTAATCTTGTTATGTACCGAAATGTAAATTGCTGCGATTTTGATTGCCATAAAGCGTAAAAGTTATCATCATGTACCTGTTATAAGGTAAAATTTCTGGTAGTGTAACAAACAGATCATCATATCGTTAGGATTGAAATGATTCCTTGTTTAGAAAATAATGATATTCCCTTTATGGAGAAAATAGGGAGACAGAAATTAAGAACATGTTAAGGTTTCGATACAGATTAAAGACAAAAAATTAGTACGTACATAAAACTTTAAGGACATAATGTCCTTGCCCAATTGGTTTCAGCGGGCATTTAAATATAATAATGATAATTTGATTACTATAAAATTGCATATTTAAAGCAAGTCTTAATGACCCTATGGCAGTATTCGTGGTCACTGTCCCTTCGCTTTCTTGTTATTCTTCATCTTGCTTCAACAGCCTGTTCATCTGAGTAGTCATCTGAGAAACACGCTCAAGTTTGTTATTTATGTACTGATGAAATATCTGATGCAGTAACCATATTCAAAAAACATATCCAAAGGTTAGAAACGAACAAACTAGGTTGAACTATAAAAGAATTTAATTCGTGTTATTTAAGATTTTAATGGTGGTAACTTTTATGAGCATAGAATAATATCACAAGTTATTGTAAGGTCCCACAGGGAGTCCACACCGCATCTTTTGTACATATATTTTTATTCATATCAATATTATGTTAAATGTATCACTCTTAGCCCATGCATTACAATGTCAGCATTCAAGCTGTAGGTATCATATCTTCATTCATGTTTTTATCGTTTTATGTACATCTTTCCATCCTTCAACAAACAGTTGATTGTACTCTGACCTTTGTTTTGTTTGCATTGTGTCGGCACTACATTTCTGCCCGCAAGAACTATTGACTTGTCTGTTTGTTGCTTGAATAAATCAGAAAGTTTGTAGACACAGTCTCTTATTTATGACTTTGCTACTTGGTGACAACAGAGATGACCAGCCCAGCTAGCACAACAGTGGCAACCTTTACAGCGATACTGTCACTGCCACCACCAAACGTCTGCCTCCATTCACGCCCCAAAACCCAGAAACTTAGTTCTTCAGGGGGAAGAAAATTAGCTCCTCAGTATGCAAAGCAAACGCTGTCCTCAAAGTCGTGCCTGACAACGTTTTGAGCAAGTTGCAGGGTGGCTTGCAGAACTTCAAACCCTTGTCACTGAAGATTCACTGAATGATCAGCTGAAGTCATCCTTCAGCATGCCACCTGCCCTAAAAGCCAAGAAATTCCCGAACAGCATGGGGCCGCCATAGGAGACAAGAAGCCATCACATGTCCTCAAGCAGTTGCAGTGGCTCATAATACTACCTGCCATAGGTGTCCAACCTGAGTCACCTCTAGACCTTTTGGGAGAGGCCATCCTCACAAAACTGCCCTCCCAAACATGCCCTGCCAAAAATGCCTCCACCATGCCCATCAAAGAATTCCTAAAATTAATTGATACAGTAACATGTCCCATAAGACAGTGAAGCCCACCCAACCACCAATAGCAGCAACAGCACGAAGGTCCCAGCAGTCAACTGACACGGAATCTGACAGCGACCCAGAGGGACCAGCTGCCCCAAACAACTCAATCAGGGGAAGACCAGACAGAAAAATAACAAACCACCCGAGGGAATGTGTTTCTTCCTTTGGTGATTTGGGATAAAGGCTCTGTTAAAAAAAAACATGTGAAAGGGTTGCAGCTATGACCCAAACAACTAACTATTAGCGGTGAGCAGACCAGTTGCCGTAAGAGTAGCTGCGCCTGGTTACTGCTGTCTTTCTTCCATATATGAATTCAAGGCTCCACATGTTACTTTGTTAGGGATGAAAGTTCCAACACGGGGCATGGAAGTCATTTGTGTCAATCAGCCCAGACGAACGACTCAACCCCACCCCACCCACCAACCTTCATGTATCCACCACCAGTTGAGCACCACTTAAGATGTATGGGAAGCGGAATATGAATGTCATTCAACTAGAAAGATTACAGTTGGACCTGCATTGCGGCAGACTTGACGATAGCACTTTTAGGAGCAGACTTCCTTAAAGTGCACAAACTGCTAGCTGATGTACCATAAAAAAAACTGATCTCAAAAACAGCTCCTGTATCATCTCCTCAACATCTGTACAAACAATCCATTCCCACATCATCACCGCAGCAGCAGAGACGACATACAGGTCACATGGCAACAGCTACCCCACTGCCTGAAATATGCTGATTTCTACAAGACTACCAAGAGGTCTTCAAAGAAGACCTGCAGCACAACTTAACCAAACCATCAAAACACAACATCCAGTACCATATGGAAACGGAAGGCCCCCAGTCCATGCATGCCTCAGAAGGTTAGCCTCAGAGAGACTGGCCTACACCAAACAAGTGTTCAAGGAAATGGGGAATCCAGGATTATGCCAGAAAACCCCCAGCACATGGGCATCCCCCCTCCACATGGTACCAAAACCTGACAGAAAAATGGCATCCATGCAGAGATTAATGATGGCAAAATGCCAAAACGAAGCCAGATAGATACCCTTTGCCAAACATAGCAGACATAACCAACCAAATGAATATGGCGAAGATCTTCACCAAAATAGACCTGCTGAAGGGATACTTCCAAGTTCCAGTAGCAAAGGCAGATGTAAAAAAGATGGCAATCATCACCCCCTTCATCACCTAAACGTTCAACTGAAGCTGTTTCGACCTTTGGAATGTAGGGGTAACCTTCTAAAAACTTATGGACGAACTGCTAGGCGAACTTCCCTTCTGCATGGTCTACGTCAATGACATCCTCATATTTAGCACCAACCTCAAGCAACATCTTAATAACTTCAAAAGTGTGCTGCAAATTCTTAAAGAAACTGGACTTGTAGTAAGGGAAGACAAGTGCAAATGGGCAAAGAAAAAGGTGGAATTAATGGGATATCAAATAAGCCCAGATGGCATTAAATCCCTACCAGAGAAAATAAAAGCATTTACTTACTTTCCAAAACTAACAACAATGAAAGCAGAAAAAAAATTTTCAGGACTAAATTATTATCATATATTTATCCCAAATATTTGACAACTAACACGAGTAACACGGCGATGGGTGCAGTGCTTGAGCAGGACACAGGTGAAGGTTGTCGTCCGTTGTCGTTCTTCAGCAAGAAATTAACGTCAATGGAACAAAACTACTCCACATTCAGCAGGGAACTCCTAGAAGTCCACAAAGCCATCTGTCACCTACACCTACACCACATTCTTAAATGAAGGCAGTTCATCATACAAACAGGCCATCAACACTCTATGCACGCCTTCAGCACAACAACAGCATCACCTATCAGAAATAGCTGCACACTCCAGCACCATCTAGTATTTAAAGGTTTCAACAAACACTGTGGCATAGCAGACCCACTTTTGTGAAATTGTGTCAATTAATCAATCCATAAACGAGAGATGGCCATTGCCTGTAAAACAAGTACTGAACAACCTCACTGCTACCTGTCAGAAGGCCTCAGACTCACTTTTGCAAAATTGTGTCAATACCATTCAGCTCGGGATAACCTATCTCAAAGTGACTGCAGCAGGACTAACGTGGCCTTACATTTAGCAAACTGTTAATTAATCAATTCACAATTGAGAGATGACCATCGCCTGCGAAATAATTACTCAACAACCTCATCGCTACCTGTCAGATGGCCTCAAAAGAAAGGTTTTAAACCTGTCCCACCCATCAGGTTGGGTAACCTCCCAAATTTTAGCAGAGTGGTACATCTAGTGAGGAATGAAAAAGGATATAAAAAACTGGACAAGAGAATTCCTTCCATGTCAGACGTCAGAAATCCTAAGGCATGTGGAGAGCAGAATAGGAGAGTTCCACAAAACACACCGCTGACTTACCCACATCCACATTGGACCTCTACCCCCTTCCGAGGGGTACAAATACCTGTTCACAATCATTGACAGAAATACCAGGTGGGCTGAAGCAATATCAATATGACAACAGACGGCAGAGAGTTGTGTGAAAGCTCTTATCGGATGGGTCAGCAAACACGGAGTCCCGCAGATCATCACAAGTGATCATCACTTCACTTCCACCTTATGGAATGGCCTCACAGACACTTTGGCAACAAAGATAATACTCACAATGGCCTACAACTCAAAAGCTAACAGCATAATCGAAACGCTACACTGGTCATTGAAAGCATCACTCACCACCAGAGGTCAAGGTGGGAGTTGGAGAAAGGTGTTATGTTGGGCCTTACTGGGCCTGAAAACGACATAACACAGAGCATTCAATGCATCTCCAACAGAAGCCCTGTATGCCCAATCATTAACAATCCTAGCAGACGTCTTTCAACATCCAACAAACCCAGCATCCCCATCCAACACCTGCAAACCGTTAGAACAAATACTGCCGGCCAAAACAATGTATCACATGACCCATCAAACTGCAGAATGCAAAATTTGTGTTCACAATGGTAGACACACACATAACCTCCCCTCTCCCCAGCCTACTTGGGTCCATATCGTGTAATCCAGAGAAGACACGAGGCCTACCACCATTCATCCCAGACACCGACCTACTACCATAGGCCTCTCCTGTAGGATCCCATGAGGATGCACACACACACAGTTGATCTTACCTGGCTGGATAATCTCCTCACAACAAGCATGCACAGACAAGAAACACAGCAGAAGTCACTCATCTTTTGTAAATATATTATCATTGATTTTAACGTTATATTAAATGTATCATTTTTAGCACATGCATTACAATGTCAGCTTTCCATCTATAGGTATCATAACTTTATTCGTGTCATGTATATCGATATATGTAGTACATCTTTCCAACCTTCAATAAACATAGTTGATTGTACTTTGACCTCTGTTTTGTTCGCCTTATGTCAGGCACTACATTTCCACTTGCAAGAGCTATTGACCTATTCGTTTGTTGTTTGAATAAATCAACAAGTTTATAGAGGCATCGTACTCCAGCCTTCGCTACATCATAAACTTTAATCTAAGTATCTAAGTATCCTAGTTACAAGGAAGGAGTAAAGGAACTTACATGACATGGAAAGGTAGGGTGTGCAATAAGCACTTGTACATTTTTATAAAATAATATTTTTCCCTTTTCATCTAAAATTATATTCAGAAACTCGATAGAAATGGAATGATAATAGAAGAAAAATGAGAAAATAAGATTTAGTTATGCATGCCCTAGGATGAAATGAATCAGGAATGGAAGTTCAGCAGGTTTCATGGCCTTGAAGGTCCTTGAAGGTAGTTAGTTGAGAGTTTCCAGTCATAAGTGGATTATGGAAGCAATAGTATGTGCAAAAAATGATAAATGAAAAAAACTACAAAGTAGTCCATTAAAGCAAGGGAACAGTACTAGCTATTTTATAAACCTGATTTACCAAAATTAATAATAATATTATTTGTTTAGGGACTTGCCAGATAAATTATGCTCAGTTTACTTCATCTAAGTGTTATTACATCTGTATGTTAAACGTGTTCTTTTTAATCGTTTTTGCACATCAACAAGTATCATAATACCATGGTTGATGAGTAGTTGGAGTTATAATAACCCTTGTGGTTGAATGGACGGAATGTTCTGCTAAGGTCAAGTTCTTATTTTCCACATAGCACAAGATCTCATCCATATAAGTGTAATTTTAAATAGCAGCACCGGAAATGTTTCTTTACAAAGACACGTTGGGCAAACATTGGCTTCATTTGTTGACGAGATACCTTATAGAAAACACACCATTAAAATAATAAAAGTGTCAGTGATCTCCCTTGGCAGTTGGAAACGTTCAGAAGATCTGCAAAATTTCAGATCTGTCTTTGTTGTCTGATCTGATTAGAAACAGCCAAACGAAAACTTATAGCAGCCGCGTTTTGTATCCATCAGTCAGATATTTTTAGATAGCCGGTCAATATATGTATTTGAAGCATGACGCTTTTTATCAGACCAATTCTCAAATTTTCTTATAGTAGACTTGAATCCTTGCTCTATAGTAAACAGATTTACCATATGCAAGAGCATTGTTTCGTTGATAGAGGTAAAGTGGCGCCTTCTTAGGACTTTTCATAGTTTTTAGCTATCACCTCGTTCCATATGTACAGTGTGTGTCTGAAATGGGAAATTGAAATCCAAATCATTAATCAAACATAGACAGCTTAATGCATGCTACCTTATGAAAAGCGTTACATAGAACGAAAATTTAAGAAGGTATTTTAAGCTCTTATTAATCTTCGGTATATAATTTGAATTTGGTTTGTCAGTGTGACATAGTATAGTATATGACGAACAGTGGTCTCTATTTTATTATTAAAGAAAGAAATTGCCAAGTATCGTTATTGATAAAAATAAGCGCGCGCACACACACAAACGAATTTTATACACGGAGGCTGTCATACTGTCACACGATGAAAATTCTGCGTGAACTCTGTTTATTAGACTTTGAGTTATGAACATATAATCTCAACATATAATAGAGTAACTGATGCTTTTTTCCTTTTACAAAATAACATTATGAGATTACAGATCAACATCTAACATGGTGGAGGGCAATAGACAAGAACCAGTTGGCTGGCTTTGTCTGTCTCTCTTTCTCTAATCCGATTTTCCCGAAGTCTTCGTTGTTTGGGCTCAAAGTGAGCGCCACTCACAATTAATCACCGCTGCACAACAACCCCTCTCTCTCTCTCTCTCTCTCTCTCTCTCTCTCTCCTCTCTCTCTCTCTCTCTCTCTCTCTCTCTCTCTCTCTCTCTCAGGGAATTTCACAAACACACGAACACACACATACGCATATGCAATTCTCGATATTTCGAGGGCTCTTGTAGATGGAGTATGCGGCTGGCTTATTATTTGCTTCAGTTGCAAAACATATCAATTTACATAACTTTGCATAAATTCTGGTCCATGTTTATCTAAGATTAAGGAGCTTCAATAGACAAGCCTTTCTTTTACTGGGACACGATTCGCATTAGCCCGTGTAAGGATATTTATATGGTAATGACCTGCTGTTGTAAACTTACAGGGAAATAATTCCGCATATTATTTATTTTTTTTTTTTTTAACTTCTGACTGTTGTTTGTTTTAGTGTTCACCATCTGAACAGTAATTATGGTAAAAGTCGTCAGCGTCTGCGGTCTTTTTTATGCGTCACACACACACACACATATATATATATATATATATATATATATATATATATATATATATTAGATAGATATATATATATATATATATATATATATATATATATATATATATATATATATATATATATATATATATATATGGCATATTTATGTTTAGAACATCTGCTTATTAGCCCATTTTGATGGTTGGTCAATGTAAATTCTATTACAAACTTTACAAGGGATACAGTACACAATAGTGTTTCAAGTGGAAGGACTATTCTTAATTAACATATTTCTTACAATACTCTTATATTTAAATACTACATTAATATCAAAGAGGCCTAACAAATGATGGCATTTCAGATCATTGGATTAAGACAGGCCATGCCATTAATTGGGATAAGTCGGCTGTAATCTGCAAACCCAACGAGTATCGGAAAAGATATCTTCTAAAAACTGTGTTCATTGAAGCCACGGCACCAGCAATTTTAACCTCCAACTCTGGATTATCACTTGCTCCTCTTTCCTTGTCCTTTCTGTTTGTAGAGTCAAGAAACTGTACACCCCACCCAACCCCTAACCACTACTCAATTTTTTATATAAGTTCTTCAAACTATTTTTGTACTGTGTGAACTTGGAAATGTAGAGTAAACTACGAAACTACTTGTTCCAAGTCCCGGGTTTTACTTGCCTTCCTACATGGATTTTATGCTATTCTTAATTATGAGGACTTTCGTGCTACATTGAAAATCTAAATATATATATATATATATATATATATATATATATATATATATATATATATATATATATATATATATATATTTACGTATTAAGCCGGCCTTGAGAGAGGCTATATACGTAAACGGAAATAATTGAAGGAGGACAAGTTGAAATTAATTGAACTTACCGTAAAACTGGTTTATAATGGACAATTAATCTAGAGGAATAGGTAGGTCGCAGAGACTCAGCTAAAACTTTACAGCTATTTATTTACAAAAGGCTCGTTCTGGCCTGGAGAAAAGTGAATACAGCGTCCGCACGTTGGGACTTATAATCTCTCACAAATGGGTAGCTGGCTAAAATGTAATTGGATGAAAGCTGGTCTCATAAACTTGGGTAATGCAACACTTGCGGGCAGAGAGACATGACACGTGGCTCATGGAATCTGGAAAAGAATCCCAGATTAGACGAGATAAAAGGAAAAACAATGACTTCTTGTTTTGATTAATTAATTCTCTAACACTGGGGAGAAGGACTTTTAATGTTTCACTGAGGTATGCAATGACTTCATTGGTCTGGGACGATCACACAAGGGGAAGCATGCGGCCATGAGGCAGTGAGAGGGAACAAAAGGATGAGTTCCTTGTGGGGTTGGAGATTGAATTGGGAAAACGATGATCAACTAGATAATAGGTGATAAGGGACTGGCAATATGCTGTTTCACAAGACGTACCTGGATGTCGTGTTCAGTGTGGACCTTTGTAGAAAACGTGGCCGCTTTGTCTTGGGCCTGGGTCGATCGGCGCGCCACTCAAGCCCTAGATAGGCCTAACAGGAAGGCAGGTGGTTGGACATCCGTCCGAGGTCACGTCTTGCAGCCGACTGGGGCAGAACGCAGGCAGTTTGCTTGGGCCTTGGGAGTCAGCTTAACCCCCCACGAGCAAGGCAAATCCTGGAAACAAACATACAGCCAGCAGAGGGGTCACAGGAAAGAGAGCTTAAGATATAGATCTAAGAAGTACCAATCTGCCTACATCCTTCCCTTTTGAGATACGTCCCTAAAGCTGACAAAAGACTCTTTTCCCCCAACTGTGGAACCCCCTATCTCTGGCTGGCGGGTTTTGGTTCCCGCGTTTCCTAAAAATCAGCTGATATTTGGAGGAAAATGGCTGCCATTTCCAATCAAATTAATTAATTAATTGCGGGGTAGACGAAACGATCTATAAATGTAACAATATATATTATATATATATATATATAATATATATATATATATATATATATATATATATATATATTTATGTGTGTGTGTGTGTGTGTAAATAAATTCTTCTATTAAAACAGGATAAGTCTCTAGTATAAAAGGCCCTTCGAAACACTTGGGTGTATAGCTAAGGACTATATTTCGGTGGACTCGCTTTCACTCTTATCAAGCTGTGAATGACAGAAGGAGTTTTCATTATCTCCCACTATATATTTTGCTAATGAGACGCCTGTCATTCACTATTTGATAAGAATGGAAAAGAGTCCACCGAAATATAGTCCTTAGCTTTAAACTAGAGTGTTTTAATGAGCCTTTTTTACTTATATATATATATATGTGTGTGTGTGTGTGTCTGTGTGTGCATGTGTGTGCGTTTGTGTGTGTGTGTGTGCATTAAGCTACAAATGTCCTTTAATATCCAATTCGCTCTACCTCAGAATTAATATATTTTCATATATGTTAACTGAAGGGGAAATTTTAGTTGATAATAATATCGTCGGCTCCCGGCCGCGAACTTAGGAACCAAGAAATCAAGGCGCTTCACTGTGTGTATTTGTGTATAACTTGCAGAACACCTGCCATTGGCGAAATATACAGGAACGGGCAACAATAAGGAGACGTCTCATAGCAAATCATCTCTTTATTTCGGTAACGTTTCGAGCTTTGCCTCATTATCTATCTTAATTAAACATAAAAACATCAAATAGTATTAAATTGACGGGACTAACTTATTCAAAAAGAAACTAAAAACTCCTTCCCTCCTATTCATTGAATGGTACTTAGCATTTAATCATATGCATTAAGGGATTTATAAGAAGGAACATTTTTTTTTATTAGCGTATAGACCTGAAAAATAGAGTTCGGGGATTTTATGAAACGAAATTTTGCTGAGAATGTAATCGCTTGTCGCAGTCTTATTTTTAGTTCTTTGTACACATAGCTAGCAAAAAAAAAAAAAATCGTGGTTTTGCTCTAACGGTAGTTAGGCAATTTGAACTTCATAAATTTCTATTATATTGCTCATTATTATAAAAAGAATGTGCCAAATAAGCCTCTGAGAAGCGATTCGGAATTTCTTTTGTTTTTGTTTATTTTTCTTAGCTTAAACATGAAGAGAACATGAATATTCCTCATTACAGAAAATCTTTTTAATATCGTTGTCATGCCAGTTCTTTTATTTACTGATGAAAATAACCGCGTCTGTTTGTTCTTATAATTAATGATGATAAGCTTCACATATGTTACGGGGTGCAATTAGTGAAGATTATAATTTGTGTAGAAAGGCCATGCGATTCATGGATTTTTCTACTAATTGTGAAGCAATTTTATGGAGAATATTTTTAGCTAAGGAATCTTTATGGGCTGGTTCCCTTAGTGGAAATGGGACATCAATACTAATGTTATGTGAATATTAATAAGGTCGTAAGATGAAGGGCTTTAGTTTCAAACGTATCGTAGATTGGTACATATGACAAAAAAATATATATTCTTAATTTCTAAAATTTCAGTTTCGTTACAGAAATAAGAAATGAGGGACTCTCCAAGACTGGCATTACAGCTAAGACACAGCATGGTATCATTTTAAAGATAAAACTAAAATGATCGAAACAGATTTAAAGGCTTTTCCCGGAAAGCATACTAGGTCAAGCTCACTTTCGAAACTTCTCTGTTGTTTCAATCGTTTTCATCATCCGGTTTTGCAATAGCAATCAATCCTGTGAAACAGTTTTATGCCAACACCAGATGAACAACCAAACTACCTTTAGTTGCAGTAGCATCTTTCTACCTTGTTTCAGTATTTTCATAATATACACTGGACCTCCCTTGAATTTTGTAAATTACTGTATGAAAATCTCACAAGAATTTTCTTTATAAAGATTATAAAAAAATTTCGGTATGAACATAAACAGAGTTTCTTTAGGGAGAAATAAGTGGGCTGTCTCAGTTGAGCCACTAAGCTATGATCTTATTCTCAAGGAAGAAGAAAGGGGGCGATGTTGAGTCTTCTCAGCAGAGATTTCACGAATTTTTAACTTATGCTGTAGGCCAAGCTTCATGGAATAAGAGCTGAGTTTATAACATTTCCTTAAGGACTGCATTGACGAATTTATTTAACATCATATGCTGCCTCAGGTATTGCGCTTCTTAGAAAAGGTGTTTTTAGGCTCCCCTAATGGTGATAACTTGTTTTGATAAAATCTTTAATATTTATATTATTGTAATTTTATCATTATAGTTACTTGGTACTGTTAGTAATATTCTGTGTGAAATCATTCAGCACATAAATGCCAATTGACCTTTTCCAAGAAGACTTTCCTGCCTGCTTGTGTTTTTGCCAGGGAAAAAAAAAAAGATACTTTTCGAAATCCTCAACTATTTCGATAATCGTGGGAATGATCTTTTAAAAAATTGCAAAGTGTTTTATTTACTGCCAGTATAAAAATGCATAATCAGTTTCATACTCGTGTCCTCAATAGACGTTTTCCGAAATAATTTTGGTTAATAGTGACTTAACTCCAATCCATGAAAAAAGTAAGATTATAAACTGCATCCAGTTCAAACATTTGTAACCTCTCTCTCTCTCTCTCTCTCTCTCTCTCTCTCTCTCTCTCTCTCTCTGACTTTTAAACCATTCCTGAGAGAGAAACTACTTACGATGTGGAACTCAGATATCATTTTGATTAGAGATTTGAACACTGAATAAGACAGACTCTCTCTCCCCTTTTCGTTCCTTTTTTTTCATTTTTGCAACATTAATCCGATACAAGTATATTGAACAATTTTGTTGTATATATACTTTAGCATGAAATCTCAACACTGCTAGTACATTAAATATAATTAAAAATGTTAAAATCACTGATAGATAACAAATTTATGATAAATATCAGACATCTTACTGCTAAAGCTTCTGTATATATATTCTATGTCACCGAAATGAAAGAATTGAGACACTGGAAAGTTGGAGACGGGCATAATAGTATTATACCCAGGGTACATAATAGACAAACCTGCAGCCTGGTTATCAATGTACATATTTCTCTCTCTCTCTCTGAAATCTCTCTCTCTCTCTCTCTCTCTCTGCTAAAGTGAGGTTAATATAATTATCCTTTAAATGGTTCCTTCTTCCCATTTCGTGACTGTCTTGAGAGCGTCCCATTTTGTTGCTTCTACTAGGTGAGCCGACCCTTGGCGACTATAATCTTATAAGATTATTCATCGGCCCTAAAGTAAATGAGAAAAGAAAAATTTTGGATGGAAAGCATTTGTTAAAATACCATAGCATAACTTAGGTAATGAATTGAGTATTGTGGTTCATGCTTGGAAGTTATGAGACTCTGGTGTGTTTTTAAAGAATTATAGCTAGTGTGGATTCGCTGTTCGCATATATTATTTAGTTTAAGGAAAATTTAATTGTAATGGATCCACGCGGTTTTTTTTTTTTTATTTTTTTTTTTATACGGAAAGTCAACCATTACCGGCTCATCGTTTTACCAAACAAACAGTTGAAATGTTGAACAAAAGAGAGAAAAACTCAAGCTAATATAGTGTAAAAGTTTTGATACTGATCTGAGATTAAGGAACAAGATTAAGAATTTATTCCTCACAAAGACCTGCCTTTGTTATAATTAAAAAGGTGACAAAAAAAAACTTTCAGTGCTCAGAAGCTCTGAAAAACCATTATAAGAAAAAAAGGAACCGAGAAACTTAATCCAGAAGCCTCCAAGTAAAAGTTTTCTTTGTGAAAAATACCGAAAGAGGTCACTCAACAAGATAAAACAATCTTCAAGAGGGAAACGAAAGTTCTTGGCTGCCCTCCTGATATTGGGCAAGTCACGAAGTTTTTACAAAAGTCGAATGGTAAGGCACTAATTCTCAGTGAGAACTGATGTTATTAGATACTGATGTATTATCCATATGTGTATTTATGTTTTCACGTTGTTTGCGGAAAATAAGGAAAATAGGAGACTACTATGCTGGTGATTGATAATCCAAGACAGGGTAATAATTAGCCAGCATTTAAAGAATAAGCGGTGCAAACTGTAAAGTCACTCACGCCATAGTCATAGAAAATAGTTAAAATAAGCTTTTTAGGATTTATTAGTATAAATCCATATATATCTATATTACCGATACTTTATCTCGTAACCAATTATTTTGTTGCTTTGTTATAGAAACAGTTTATTGGGTAACATGAAAAAAGATATTCCTATTTTTCTACTTACGAAACAAAATATATTTGGCTTTCATAATTATTAAATGGATAACCTTAACTGAAAACTATTGAAAAAGAAATGGAGTTAAATCACATAATCCTAAGCAGCCCTTTTAATGACAGATTGACAATCCAAGGGTAGGTGATTTATTAGTCGCACTAAACCTACAGCCGAATCAGGACCAGTCGCATATTTAGCATTAATCAGTTTTATTAACGATGACTGAACAGCATTTAAAAAATTTCATCAATATATGATTTTTTCGAAGCCTTCCACCTAGTTTGGGGTATGGAATGTTATATAAGATTAAAGAAATAATTTATCAGAATATTTTATGTTTCAGAGAAGAGAGATTTTTTAATTTATTTTATACACGTCTGTCCTTTCATTTTCCATTAATTATTCATTACATTTAGACCATAATAACGCCCTTACCTAAAAAACAAAAAACCTGCAACCTATGGATAATTTCCCAAAAATATGGAGTAGTTTTCAATAATAAGGTCTTGTAAAACTTACAGTTAACATTGAAATTCAACAGTATTCTGAAGTTTACTTCATGAATAAAAAAGCTCCTGCCCACGATTTTAATTGAACATCAACTTCTTTTTGGTACTGGACTTCTTTGACATTTTGCAAAAAACAATCTAAAATAAGGAACTGCAAAACGACCAAAAGACTCTTTAACGTGATGATACAATAACTCCTTCGGTGGTCGGGCTCAGATTATTACGACGTCCTCATACTTTTTTCGGCAAAAAGACGAAAACTAAACGTACTGCAGCTTGACTTTCCCCATTCATACTTTTCCCGAGAGAATGGTTTTACTTCGAAGAAATTAAAGAACATCATTCCTAATTTCTTGGGAAGAGGAAAAGATAAAAGTTATCTCGTTTCAACAAAGTATCGTAAGATTCAAAAACGAATAGAAAGAATGTCCCACATGCAAAACTCTTCCTTTCATTAATTACATGATATCAATGTCTCATTTTGACGGTGGCATAAAGATATATAATGTGATAATATATATATATATATATATATATATATATATATAGTATATATATATATATCTATATATATATAGTCTATATATACATATATATCACATTATATTTCTTTATGCCACCGTCTTTAAAATGCCACCGTCAAAAATAGACATTAATATCATGTAATTAATGAAATGAATATTTGTGTGTATTAGGCATTCGTTTTTTAATATTACGATAATTTCTTGAAACGAAATAACACATAACACAACACGTATAGTATATATGTATATATATATATATGTATATATATATATATATATATATATATATATATATATATATATATATATATATAATGCTCTTAAGTCCTAGCGTAGTCCAGTTTTGATTACATAATAATATAAATCACTTTATACTGCTTAGACAGAAAGTAACTCTAAGAAGTAAATACATAAAGGACACTCTCAATATGTTTTCATACACAGGCATAATTATAGTGTTCCTCAGTGTAAATAAGCGGTAAACCTTAAAGCAGTTATTGAGAGGATACGCTTCCAAAAAGTTCTTTTCATACGTACAGAGAGAGTATTTGATTAGATCTTGCCATATGAATTTTTTTATTTTTTTATTTTCTTTAAATTTTTCCATAAATAATGCCTCATATGATTATTCATCGTATCTCATAGGAATATCCGTTATGCGAATACAGGATTTGCTGTTCAAACCGAAATCAAGACAGTATTCGCAGTTTTACTCGATATAATTTGCTCTGGTAACACTACAGCAATATTTAGTACCTTTCAGATGCATGTTTGATTGCAAATATGATGTAGACATTAGCTATCTAAAAATGTTCCTTTATGGGACTTATCATATCTCCATAGTTGCAAAACTTACCATGGAAACTACTGCATTTTAAAGTTCTTTTCTGAATTAAGAAAAAATCATGAAAAAATCTACGAATAAACACGTTTCCGTAAATACGTGTTATAAAAAATATATAAGAATATTGAACATCATAGTATTGAAAGTTTGCATACATGTATAGAGTTACGTACAATTTGTTTTCTTTCTCTATGAAGATAACCTGCTGTATATAAGAAAACTGATGAAAAAAAAAAGAGAGAAAAGGCTAACCAAAGTTAGATTATTTTTAGTTTTGATAAGTTTTTTTTTTTTTTTCAGTATAAAGATAAAGTATCTGAAAATTTCTCTTTGTAATATTTGCGAAAATTTCAGATGTGCCGACAACCAGAAATGAGCAATTCTGTTTCTTCAGGCTATATTTCCTAAAAACGAACAACGAATCCTAGAGGGTTTAAGCCAGCTAACATTAAACTGCGTGATTTACTAATATTATCATAAGCAAGTTTCGCCTTAGTATACCAAACAGAGCCCTAATTAAATTTGATGGTTAATTTTGATATCAGTCCTTTTGGTTGTTGGCAGACTTTCAGCTTGAATACAGTTTCTTTGCATTTTTTTAGACCAAAAAGCAATAAATCTAATTTTCTATTTTGACACACCCATTTACTTATTTAGATGAATATTTCTCATCCACATGTAGGGGCGGACTGACAGTGGTCTTGGCACCTGGGCAAATAAAATTCATTGGCCCTTTGGCCATCTCGCACTAATGTCCATCCAGGGGCATAGCTAGACATTTGTGGGTCTGGAGGCTTACCTCCCGGATGGGCCCCCTCTAAAGTTTGCAGGTGTATTTTGACCCTTTCTGAGACTTCTTTCAGTGCATTTAGGGTCCTGGGGGTGATTTCAAACACCCTCCTCCCGATCCCCCTCCTTAGCTACACCACTGCTTCCCTCCCATACAGAAATATGGAATCTTCATTTGATTCAAATGCTAAATGTCTACAATATATATTAAATGTAGGTTTAAATCAAGCTAAGCAATTATGCTACGTTTTATTTATACATGGAAATAATAGATATATAAATTACAAGAACATGATTCAAATGAAAAATTGTCTTGCATCTTCTAGAATACATTGTGCAGAATTCAGGTAATCAATTTCAAATAAAAGTTTACATACTGAACTATTTTGACAAGATGTTTAAAGTTTATACTTTCCTTGTCAATTTTTAGCTTCCAAGCTATTTCCTTTTCAATTGAAATGAGAATCAAAGATTTTAGATGACTTTACGTAAGAGTTGACCTTAGTCTTGATTTATTAATCTCAAGTTTTGAGAAAGATCGTTCACATGTACTTTGGGTGATACTTAATGTTAACAAATATTTGTATGCTGCATACAAATTTTCATAGGCTGTTGAACACATACTGAGGTGGTAAAGTAATTTGAATGCAGAGGACAAACAATTCTTGCAAGCATCTCTTTTAACACCCGAGGAAGATTTCTGGCCTTTGTCATCATCAGAGTAAATTTCAGGGTCAGTTTCCTCTTCTAAAATTCCTTTTTGAAGACATTTGTAACCAGTTGCAAATGAAATAACCTCTTCTCGAAGTGCATTCGTATCCATATCAGGAATTGCATCTGCAATTACTCTGAGATCTATCCTTTCTGGTGTGCCTTTCACTTCTTCATATCTATTTGGGTCGAAATAGGATATTTGCTTGTAAAGGTCTCCATGTGCGGCATATCTCCTCTTCATGCTCTCAAGGACAGCATCAAGAATGATGCTGTCGCATGATATTTCAAAAGTGTTTAAGTGATCACAATCATATACATCAGAACGAGTACAAGTTATTTTTCTCACTGAACGCATCTTAGGGAAGGTGGCACTGATGCTTTTCTGTTGTTAATATTCCATTGATATGAACAATAAATTTTGTTGCTATTGTGTGTATGCTAGTAAAATCACGAGATATCTTGTCAATCTGTTCAATGGCATCATGGATCATTCCCCATGCCTGCATCATTTCCTAATCCTGTGGTCTGCAGGTAATCAGATACAGGAGTGGTTTTGTCAAAGATAAGAATGAATATGAATGACACTAAGATTGTCTCAAATTTACAAAGATGTCACTCAGCTTATATGCTTCAAAACGAACTGATCTTCGAAAGTCTGTCGATTCACTGACATGTTTAAGAATAATCAGGTCAGAAAAGAATTCTTTTGAATGGTCTGTATAGCTCCCAAATAATTTCTGAAGTGCTCTTGCTCTACTAGACCACCTAGTCTGCCCAATATGTTCCTCCTTGCAGAGCTTGAGTTTTCCTATATTAAGCAACATCTGCTCTTCCCTAACCTTTATTCTTTTGTAAGACTCGCTGGAAAATTTAGAAAGTTCACTGAGTTGTCCAAAAAGACTCACAGCTGGAACACACACGCTTCTTGCATCCCCAATGACCAGATTTAGAACATGTGCATAACACCGAGTATGAATGTGACTAGGTCGTGCTTCTTTCATCAGTGCTTGTTGTCCAGAGTAAATACCCCCTCATATTGGTAGCTCCATCAAATGAATCTGAGACACAATATTCAAGATATATCCCAAGATCTGAAAGTGATTCACTCAACAAGGTTTGTAAGCTACTACCACTAGAAACCTCAACGTTCACTAGACGTGCAATTTTCCCTTTGTCCTTGTCATCAAAAACATATCGAATAACAATTGCACACTGATCATGAGCAGAGACATCTTAAGTTGAACCCATTTGTGCTGAGTCGACAGCAGCCTCATCAACTTCCTTTGAGATTGTTTCTTTGATCATATCTCTTACAATACTAAATACTTTATTTACTTTTGTTTTTTTAAGGAAGGTTACACATTTTACACTTTTGTTTTGTTAAGGAAGGTTACACATTTTCCGCGAACTTTTTTTCCTGGATCACGACTCTTGCATTTTTCCAGTGCATTCTTCAGGCGTTCTTTAAGAAATGGATAATAATTAGCAGTTGCTAATGACTCAACCTGCTTGCCACGGTATGGAAGTGCTTGAAAACCTACATGAAAGACAATATCAATGATGCAGCTCAAGAAAGCCGGTGTTTGAAGTACTTGCTTTTTTCTCAGAGAACACTGTTCTTGAGAGAGAACATGTTCAATAGATTTGCCTTTGTCATGAATGAAATATGCCTCACTAGAGCGCTGGTGACACTGTGACTTTTCATGCTCCAATAGTCTGACTGTGATATGTCTCCAGTCAGAGCAACCTTTAATCATCTGTAAGTTAATGAATTTATCAGGTGTATACATATTGAGTTCTGCTCCTTGCAGCCCCTTAGTTTTAAAAGGAATGGCATGCGTGGGTTGGCTTGGGTGGAACTCCCAGAACAAATCTTCAAAAATATTATCACTACATGATGCTATTGCAACGATATTACACCCGGACGCCGTCGTGGACCAATATGGTTTCCACCAGAATATCTGGTTATGCAGTATCAATGCCATGGCTTTCAGAAATAGCAACAGGACGTTATTTCATCCGATGAAAGATATCTGACTTGCGGAAACTGTTATTAGGCCAATGTTGGATTGCGATACTCGCTTATTCTATATTAAAATACATTATATATAATGTATTTTTAATATAACGGAATATATTATACATACATGTGTGTAGCCTTTATCTCCCTTTCGTTCTCTCTCTCACTACATACCATATGGTATTATCTTATATATATTATTATTATAATATAAATTTATATATATAGTTATATATATAATATATAATATTAGATTATATATATATTATATCTTATATTACTATATATATATAGAGAGAGAGAGAGAGAGAGAGGAGAGGAGAGAAGAGAGAGAGAGAGAGAGAGAGAGAGAGAGAGAGAGAGAGAGAGAGGCTACACACATACATATGTATACATAATATATACCGTAATTAAAAATCTATACATCCTTTTTTTCTCCATTTCCCCTTCTCTCCTTAAGGAAAAAATATTGTGATAAAAGAGACTCAGATCAGTTATTAGTTGAAATCTGGCATAGATGTAGCGAACACCGATGACAGTAAGGGCCCTTTCACAATGTCGCACGTAAATGCGACACGATGTCGTATCTACATGCGGCTAGCAGTCAATTATTATCTCTAATGTACCTTTTCACACTATGTCCGGCATCGCATTACAGCCTACAGGCCCCACTGGACATGTCCGGTGCTGCACCCAGACGCGATTGCAGTTGGCCACTTCGTTCAATATGTGTCTTCACACTAAGCGATTGTTTCCTTCATATACGTGCGGCAGCAGTAGACTTCCACTGCTTCTGGTGAGCGGGTGCATTGGGTATTGAAATCACTTGAGGGATATAAATAGTGTTACTCCCGTTGCTGAATAACCACTGGTTCCATGCAACGAAAAAACACCATACAATAATAATAGTAATATTAACAATAATAAAGAGTGTTATTGGTAAACAGAAGGAACTCTAGGTATGGATAAGTATAAACTACTGAGAAATGATTTACTGAATGATTTGCAGTTTTTATTTTCATTTAGGTTACATATTCATTTTGATACTGAAATTATTAGAAGGTTATCGGCAAATTTTTATAAAATATATGATTTTTTAAGAAGTTTTTATAGTTAACACTTACGATTTATTTATATTAACTAATGAGAGAGAGAGATATGCACTATTTTATATCAAAGTAAAAGATTTTTGTTTATACTTTTGATAAATAGAGATGATTCAGCTAACACTTGTTGTATTCATTTATCCTTTTTAATTTCTACTAGCAAACTTACCCATCTACGATGGGTGATAAAATACGGGTACAGAAGTGAAAAATTTATATGTACTATTTGTTAAGCAATATTAAAATAAGGGCGATTTTTATACATACCTACTACAGAACCTCTTTGTACACAATATTATTAGTTTGTCCACAACTTAATTTCAAGTTGGCAGAGTCAGTTGCTCTGCTCATCGCCACATACAGTTGGCCATGCGTGAACATGGGTGACGGCAGAAACACACCAACTTGATCCAAAGTCTAGCCCTGCGACTTGTTTGCAGTGAATGAGAAGGCCAGGTTTGATGGTAAACTGCCCGCGCCGTAACTGGAATGGAAACTGGTTGTCCGAAGGCATCAGAGGAATCCGGGGGATGAACAGACGTTTGCCGGTGTGAGGGCCCATTGCTATCACTGCTTCGATGACGTGGGAGTTTAGCTCCATAACGGTGTACCTCGTTCCGTTGCAATGTCCATTGGCAGGATCAAAATTTCGAAGCAACATTACCGGGCAGTACTTCTTCAACGTTATTTTGTGCACTGGCAGTCCCGATGGATTCAAGTTATTCAAAAAATCTTGCGGATATTGATGATAATTTTCATCTTCTATTGTGTCCGAGCTGAAATATTCGCGACTTTCTCAGGGGAAGTTGTACAGAAATTATGTGTGAAAATTCGAAAAGTAACTAAGTCTAC
>NC_061087.1:71774062-71784062 GCF_015104395.2 Macrobrachium nipponense | reverse complement strand
TTATCTTCATTATCTATTCTAGGGGTGAATTCTCTCTTATATCGTTCTGCCAGTATGTTGCAAATTCCTTTTTTTTCATTCGTTAATCTCCCTTCAATTCTCAGAGGGCCTATTTCTATTCTTCTTTTATTCATCTTCTTCGCATATGAGTATAATAGTTTGGGGTTCGCTTTGATATTTAAATAGGGTTTTTTCTTCCAAGTCCCGTTTTTCATTTTCTTTTGATTGTATAATCTTTTGTTCTGCATTTTCTATCTTAATTTTTAGTTCTATAACTTTCCATGCATTTTTTTCTTTTGCAAGACCTTTTTTCCACTTTCTGATTTTCTGGAACAAGATCCTTCTGTCTCTTGGTATGCATGAATGATGTTTACTTTTCTTCTTCGGTATATTATTTATCCACTATTTTCTCCAATATTTTATATAATATCTCCGTATTTACCCTTATGTCATCACTTACGAAAATGTTATCCCAATCTTTGTTTAATTCTTCATTAATTTCTGACCATTTTTATATTTTTACTGTAGAAGTTGTATTTTCCATATCCTTCCCACTTTTTCATTTCTTGCTTATCTCTATTTTCACTTGCTTTGGAATGAACTGTTAATTCTATGACATTATGATCTGAAATACTCGCATTATAAACTATTATTTCTTTAACATATTCATCTCGTTCACAAATACTAGGTCTAAAGTATTTTCCTTTCTTGTTGGCAGGTGATTTATTTGTTGAATGTTGTATTCTAGTAGCATATGTAATAGCTTTTCAAATTGCCTCTTATCTTCTGCACTACTATTACTCTCTTTTTTATATGTATAAGTACAACCACAATCTCCTATTCGTTCTTTCCATTCTACGAAAGGAAAGTTGAAGTCACCAGATAGGAGAATAGTCCAGTCCTTGTGATTTCTACATATATCATCCAATTTTTCAATTATTAAGTCAAACTCTTTAGTATTAGGAGGTCTATATATTACTATGTTTCATCAATTTTTCAGATTCAAATTCTACCGCTATTAGTTCACATTCTGAGTTACTATATTTCTCATATATTTTTCCTTGTTTTTTGTCTTTCCCATATATTGCGGTTCCCCCTTGATTCCTATTTTTTCTATCTGATCTATAAGTTTGGAACCCTTTATGTTTGATCATCTTTCCCAGTCTCTTGGGAATACCAGGTTTTCACTTATATTCATTATATCTATTTTCTTTTCATTTTGGGTTAGTTCTTCTAAGTACTCTATTTTTCTTTTTTGAGTTACTCGTAACTAAACCCTGCGCATTCATCACTATGATGGTTTGCGTGTTTTCTCCTTCATTTAATAATGGTAGTAATAAGGATTTCCCATGTCTCTTTCCTGTTCTGGTATGTTGTTCTTTTTTTCATTTCCAGAAATTCTGACATTAAAAAATCCAACTTTCCATAATATTTGATCTTCCTTCATCATAATTATTCATTTTGTGTCTGAATCTGCAATTTTCTCCGTTTCTGCAATATCCTCTTGCATAATAAATACAGTTATTATCTCTTGAGTAGAATTTCGGAGCTGATGCTTTGAAATTTTTTGCTGACACCTCTGCATATCTCATTGGTGGTTTGCTTTTCTCTTTTACCTGATATTCTTGATTTCTCTCTTTATTTGTTCTTTCTTATTTTGGATTTTATTACTTGGTTGGTTATTTATTTGATTATGATTCATGGCTACAGGGTGCATATATTTGCATTTTTTGTCGAACTTTACATCCTTTTTCCTTCTTTTAGGTTTTTTACATATTTTGGATGCAGATCTCTGCAATCATCCCCATAGCCATCTAAGTATGCACATTTACCATATATTTCATAGTTTTGACATACCTTAGGATGTTTGTAGTAACATCTTTCTCCAAATCTGCAATTCCCTCTTTTCAAAAGGTTGCAGATTTTGTCTTTCTTGTCTATTTTTTCCTCTTTCCCGTCATTGTGTAGATCTGGGTAGAGCCTCTTCGGGATTTGCTTTTCTGTTGTCATATCGTAATTTATTTCTTCGTAGGTATGCTGCTTTATTGCCTCATATGTAGTATCAATGAGTATCTCTGCATCCATACTTTTATCTTGTTCTTTGTTTTCCTTATTTTTTTCTGTCATTTCATTTTTGAGAGAGAGAGAGAGAGAGAGAGAGAGAGAGAGAGAGAGAGAGAGAGAGAGAGAGAGAGAGAGTTTCAAAGGAACTGAAGAATTTTTTGTTTTTGCAAGGAAAATATATTTATTAAAAAATTGTCTCAATTGCATGCCTTAAATGAAGACCAGATTTAGTTTTTATCTTATGATGTTATATGGCGTATCCGTGATATTCTAAGTGATATTTATATTCAGACAGAAAATTGATGTATACACTTATCTTAAAATTGATAGGTTTGATAAGTACACAAAAATTCTGATTCACCATGTAAATTAGATAATGTATAGATAGGCTTAAGTGAACTCTGTCTTATCAGTCCTGATGACAAGCAAAGTTACTATTTTCTTGTACTGGTGACATAAGCTGAATTAAAATGTATCCTTCAGGAAAAAGAGAATTTCCAGTGTATTTCTTGGTTTTCTTATGATTGCAGTGGACGAGCAACATCGCCGTTTAGAGTACATTTGCCCGGAATAATAACATCTGGAATATCAGTTACACTGAAAACATAATAACCAATCTTTTTGAGGAGTACTATCAAATTTCATGCCATCGCTAACACAGAAATCTAACAACTGTAGGACTCGATTATCTGAATTACGAATCTCTTAACTCTCAGAATAAACAGGCTGAAGCTACTGTGATACTGACTTTGCCCAGCTCTCTCTCTCTCTCTCTCTCTCTCTCTCTCTCTCTCTCTCTCTCGTCTCATCTCTCTCGTCTCTTCTCCTCTCTCTCCATATTATATATACCTATATATATCTATATATATATATATATATATATATATATATATATATATATATATATATATTGCCCAGCTCTCTCTCTCTCTCCCATATATATATATAGATATATATATATATATATATATATATATATATATATATATATATCTATATATATATATATAGATATATATATATATATATATATATATATATATATATATATATATATATATATATATATATATATATATATAGTATGTATATACATATATATATATATATATCTATATATATATATATATATATATATATATATGTATAGTATATGTATATATATATATATATATATATATATATATATATATATATATATATATATATATATATATATATATATATATATATATATATTTATGCTTGTCCATAAAATAGCATTCAGAAAAAACATCCCCTTATGTTTCATAAACAGTCCCTTTGGCCCTGGTATTTGCCCCACAAGCAATTTACAAGCAAATGATTAAGACATTTTAGGATTTCCCCACGAGCTCAATTAGGAAGTCATGTTCACTTCCTAACGCCTTTGAGAAGCGTTCCAAGCTTACTGCCATAATTCGCTAGGGAGCAGTTCACGACTTTCTTTGCCCACCTGTGCTCCTCCTCTCCACTACCTCACCTGAACCACCAATGGTTCTCTGCCCCCTTTTACCCTTGCCTCTCATGTGTTAATGACTTACCTATAATTCACCTTTCTCTCGAACCCTTGTGCTTGCCACCTACAATTTCGTTTCTAGCATCCCTGAAGGAAGATAAGACAATACACCAGCCATCTGTAATTAAAAGAAAAAGGGACAGTTGGCCATCTCTTGGTTTGTATATAGGTGATGATGTCTTGCCCGCCAGAGGTTAGAGGCCCGACATCAGTGGTTAGAGGCTGGAGGCTTTGACGGGAACACACACAACTTATTGGAAGCAGTAAGACTATGCTGCTGGTTGTTAGTCCATCAGAATAAGAGTTTGCCAGCTAGCTGGTGAAGAATGAGTTTCTGAGAGTATGCCCCAGATGTCCCTTATCATTTCATCATATTCTTCCTTGTTTCGGACCGTAGTTCTGCCTCACCATTACTTTTACTTATTTCCCACCTGTTCTCGTGTTCTCAAAAACCCATATCTTTGCAGTCTTCCTCAGAGATTTCCGTGAGTTAGACCTTCATTATATATGATTTCTCATAAGTGTTGGAATACTAGTATTAACTTAGAAGTGATACGTTTCTCAGTGATGAATATCAGTGATAATTTACAATTTGCTTGTTTAAGGTTAAAGATTTGCTTGGTGTATTCCATAGTTGCTTCACTCGTAATTCCTTCTTGTACAACGCTCACTGCACTGCAGATCCGATTTGTGAGTGCCTGTTGTGTGTATCATCTGTAAGGTCAATGGTACCACCCCTTTGCCATTGTCAGTGCCTTATCAGGTCCAGTATTCCAAGACTTTAGTGTGAAAATGTTCTACTCGCTTGTACCAATCCCTTGCAAACTTCCTATGCACTTTTTACTGATGTGTTTAACTGAGTGAGGTTCATGTACATATCTGCAGTAATGTGGCATGTTGTTTTAAGATTGTCATTTGTACAATAACTTTGCCACAGGGTTCTCTTGTTAGCTCCTGTATATTTTCTTCTGATCCCCTTTAATGAATTATAAGTTTCAAGTGGACACTTTAAGTTTGCCTTGAATCCCAGTTTTCTGATCACTGATGCATGGCTACCCTCAAGTCAGAGTACCACTGACATGGTAAGTTTAGAGCTGCCCATCCACTTCTTGGTCACGTCCGTGACAGTGTCGACCTTGTAAGCTGCAGTATTAATTTGAAACTGAATTCATAACCCTTTACAACTCAGTCAACTAGTAGATCAGTTACAACTGGCTAATCTGAGTTGTTTTGTTTCCCATACACTCTTATGGCGAAACTCATGTAATTTTGGCATCTGTTGATTACAGCACACATAAAGTAAGTACTTTCATATTAGCATTTTTTTACTGTGGTTTTCAAGTGCTTGAAATCTGCTCATCAAGCATCTTCAAGCATAGCCTTGAGATCCAGTTGCCACTCACATTTTAACTGTCTCTATAACAAGTGTTATCGCTGTGTGGTTTACGAAACCACATGTGTCAGTTGCTTTAGTAAGTGTTTAGTATGCAGTGATAAAATTGTTAACAACTTATGAAAGTGTGCATTTCCATTGAAAGCTTACTATAACCTTCTATGCCAAGAAATCCTTTTGGCAACCCTCACGGAAACTGATCACTAACTCAGGAATGCAACAAGAGTTTACTATTTCATTCATTACCAAGAGTAGTGAACTCACATTTCTGAATTTAATTGTTCTACTTAGTTTATATGATCTATCATATACATAATATGGTTATAATTCAGTTACTTGAAAATTCGCTGTGAAGGAAGTAAAAAGTAAAGTAATAGCTGAAAGTGTATTTGCATTCTTAAACTAAGAAATCTCAAAAGTAATTGCGCAATTTTGTTTATTAGCTGAAGCCACTAGGAAAGTCATTTTTAGCTTTCCTAGTGGCTTCCGCTAATTGCATTCTTATGTCATGATCCCCAGTTCGCTATAATCTCAAGTGAAATCCTTGCACTTTCCATTTCCTTTAGCTCACTAGCATTCCAGCTACGAGGATGCTTGTTTGTCTGGTATTACTTATATTACTTACACGTGCCTGATTTTTTAATCTGTTACTATTTCATGCAAGGCAAGGCTATGTAGCATTTTCCCTATGTGAGAACAGTGTAAATGTCATTGTGTGTACATAGTTTACAAACTAATGTTCTACAACAGCCTCATTTGTGTGCATTCTGCACATCTAGATAGCCTGAGAATTACTTTTACTGTTTCACTTGCTGAGTGTTGTAGAGACTCACTCACTTTGCCACGACTTGTGTTTTGATACATGCCCCACTTCCATGTTTCAGAATTCCTGTTGAATTGCTCCTCTGAACACTGTTCTCCCTTGGGAACCACCCGGGTATGCACTTTGAGTACCACTGAAACTTTGTGAATCTTACAAGTTTACATCAATGAGATGTGTCCTGCAGGACCTATTCACACACTTGAGAGTGCCAGCCACATTCTTTGGAACACTCCTACATTCTTTTGGGAACGTCTATGCTCTGTTGAGTGCCCTTGAAGTTTTGTTGAGTGACCGGTTGATGCACTGTTCCATGCAACCGTGTTCTGGGAACACACCATATGTCTTGGGAGACAAACCTATGCACCTGAGGGTGCCACGTAACCTGCTGAGTGTTAGTGAGTGCCTCATTGCCTGCCTGCTTTGTGTGTAATGGAACCATACCTGTACTCTGGGAGTATCACACTACTGGTGCAGCCTGTGCATCCGCAGTTGTATTAGGAGAACAAAGCTTACCTTATGAGTGCCACCTTCATTGGCACTCCCCCCCTCCACCCTATTGCACTTTTAAGTGCCACCTTGATCTATTTGAACATATGCCTAAGTCTTATGAGACTTGTACCTATGCACCTGTTTGGTGCCCACCATGCTCACCTGATCCCCAAGACTTAGTTCCTCGGAACTGGAAGTAGGGTGTTGCCTGACTTCACCCCACGATTGTGACCTGTTGAGTGCCAGTGAGTGCCTCATCCTGCCATCTGCTATAGGCACACGGAGGCCCTTGAACTTAGGGAGTACCACACTTTAGGTACAATCTGTCCATTTGCAGTCACAAACTCAAGACACCCTAGGATGTCTAATCACAGACCATTTCCATCAGATGTAGCCTATACTCGGAGATACACCCCAATCTCACTGCCAGTGCCACTTGAGCACACTGAGCAATGCCATGTTTCATCCCGTTCGGACAATGAGCACCTCACCAAGCTAACCACTGGGCCTAACCCAGGCCTATTGTCATCGCCGATCTCCTTTCAGTAGATCTCAGTATTACCTCTCACTCACTGCCGGTGGAACTCGCGTGGTATGAGCAGTGCCATGCTCCATCCTGTTTGGATGTCAAGACAGCTACCAAACCAACGCCTTTGCCTGGCCCTGCCTCAATGCCAGTGGCAGACCACCTACTTCATGTGCCTCCTGGAGATTCCAAATGTGACACAGACTCACTGTGTGCCATGGGTAGTGCCACACTCCATCCATCCCGGATGTTGAGACACACTCCGCATTGAACTATAAGCATGGCCCCGCCGAGATAACAATACCAGTGCCAAATCAAGACTCCTGTGCCTGGTCCTGCTTGTGTATCAGACTCAGAGCACCCAATAGATGTCCCTACAGGAGATCACAATCTGGCCCCCCTCTCTGATCCTAGCTTGCAGTAGCCAGACAGAGAACTAACTCTATGTTAAGTACAGTCCTTGTCGGATTCCCCTGACCTCAACGGATGGTCAACCCCCAATGTGGCCTCATAACCTGTATTTTCCAATGTTTTAATGAGATAATGATATGTATAGATAAAAATGGTTTTTATAAGAAATATTTTGATGTTATAAATTAATAATTTTTTTGTTATATTATCTGTATTTCTTTTTAAAGAAAAGTTATCACATAATTTTGCCATGATATTTCACCTTTATTATTAGCCCATACTCCAGAAAGCTCTTTGAAGATACTTCCAAAACTTCCTTTGTTCCCTTGCTGTAGAAGCCAATCATTTGTCAATTTCCTCCTTTTCTTATCAAAATTGTGCATTTGATCATCTTGGCTGTCAGGAAAATAATCGTACTGGTCACAGCACTCACGTAGTGTAGAGGCAATACACGCCGTGCAGCAAGTAACGACACCCAGGTGGGCGGACATATGCTGGCAGAGGTGACATATGAAGTGCGCTGTGAAGCCTAGTGTAAACTCCCTGCATATTGCCTCTACACTACGTGAGTGCTATGACCGGTAGCATTATTTTCCGGACAGCCAAGATGAGCAGTGATAAGGAAGAATTTCCCTATGCTGCTGTTGTAGCACAAATTTCTGATCAAATGCACAATTTTGATAAGAAAAGGATTAAATTAACAAATGATTGGTTTCTACAGTGAAGGAACAAAGGGAGTTCTGGAAGTGTCTTCAAAGAGCTTTCTGGAATACAGACTATTTTCGAAAAATACTTCAATAATGCAGGTGAAATATCATGGCAACGACAAGTTGTATAAGTGCAAAATTATGTGATAACTTTTTTTTAAAAGGAAATAAAGATCATATAACTGAAAAGAATGATTAATTTATAACATCAAAATATTTCTTATAAAAACAGTTTTTATCCAAACATATCATTATCTCATTTAAATATTAGATAATGAAAAATACAAAATTTAGCAATACTCCACATTTGTATTGATGAACCATTACACTAAACGACAACTTCTATAAAATGTTTACCTCTATCGTTTCCAATGATGACGCTAGCTGACTCTCGAATATTGTCATCTCACAAGGAATGTAGCAAATCATACCACCATAGCTTACGAATATAAAAATCATCTGTTCCAGCTTCTGATTTTATACTACAGTTCTTTTTTCTGCTCTCGCTTGTACTGGCCACATAGCCTGTGGATTTTCTTTTTTTATCTTCCTTTAGCTTCTTCATTGCGGTGTCATGTTTATCTTCATTTTAATATGATTTTAATTTTACATTCTGTAAAAATTGATAATGATGATAATACTGTATGAAAAAAATGTCTCTCACCTTTCCATTCCATGGTGATACAGTAAAATAGTGCACTGGATGGCAGCTGAGTCGTCGGCAGAGTAGTTAGGCTTTAGCCATCAAACTTGGCTTGGTGAGATGGTGGTACTTACTATACGGCGTGTCGTGATAAGCAGTCCACTAGGCGGGCCTAACAAGAAATTGGGAGGAGTCTTACACGGTGAAGCCTATTGGAAACTCACCTTTTAACATCTATGTATGTCCCGACCTCTTTCAAACATAAACGTTCATTACACCTCAGTTTCACTTGATGAAAAGGAGTGCTTCCCAATTTCATCACTAAACATCGTCAAGCCAATGATTTAAGGATCATAACGATATAAGTATTATATACTTCAGTAAACTTAATGATAAAATATTTATAGTAAAATAGACAGGAAATTCTTAATGCCAAATATATTCTTTCATTCCTTACATGAGATCATGTGTATCATACAGTTTTGTAGCTTAAATGTCATGGAAGACATTGGTACCAAACAAAATTATAGGTAAGGCTATCAATATGAAAATAACAAGCAAAAGATTAAGAAAATTAATCTCTCTCTTATCTTCGTGTAGTCAGGTGTTGCTCACGTTATCACTCGATGACGTCATCATCATGATCACGACCCTCTCGATAGAAGAAGTCTTATGGGGAAAACGAATATTAAGACTTCATTATCGTCACTATCATTGTTACCATCAACCTTTCATATCCTACAATGAAAATCTCTATCTGAAGAAACTCGTTACTTAGATATTGATACCTTATGGAGGAAATTTATTCATCCCATTGATTTTTCTTCCGCTACAGTCAGTACTTGTATATCCCTCTCATTATTTCTTTTTATTATATATATTACGATTTTCTTCGTAATTCCTATATCATCATAATTCTTAAATCATTGGCTCCTCGATGTTTAGTGATGCATTTAGTAAACGCTACTTTTCTGGGGACAAAACTGAGGTGTAAGGAGAGTTATAATTTTTGAAAGAGGTCGAGACGTGCATAGATGTTGCTTGTGTGAACTCTCGAGAGAGACTGAGAGTTTCCAGGTCTGTGCAGTGTTACCAGATCGGTTTGCCTCGAATTCCCCGAAAACCATGTCAAAACTCCCCATTTCCCAATAATTCTTATAATTAATGGGTAAGCGAAATATATACCTTATTAACATAGAAAAACACTTACAAATAAGCTGGAGGCTATATATGCCGATTATGTACAATAACAATACACTTAAAAAGATGCTTTGCCTACTTCTTCAACAGACTGCATCTTTTTAAGGTCTTAAGAGAGGAAGTAAAAATTCTAAACATTGTAAATACAACTTACTGACTGGGTCATTAAGCTTTTCCAATATAGACTCACCTGCTAACACGCTATCA
>NC_061087.1:71749062-71769062 GCF_015104395.2 Macrobrachium nipponense | reverse complement strand
ATCTTTCTGATTCATGATACAAACATAATAGATTCTTGAATAGTGTACTACAGAATATTTTTCAGATTTTAGCAGTTTAACCATACTAATTACTGGCAAACTGACGATCTGATTGGAGGAGGAGGAGGAGGAGGAGAGGATAGCAAAAGATAGTCATCAGATTCTTGATTTAGCAAACAGTTACTGTTGTTTAAGGGCTTCAAGAAAATGATTTCGTAGTTGTTGACTTTCTTCATCATCTGCATTAGTCCTCATTTTCTGGTGCAGGCTGATCATGGCTTTTGGAGGGTCATAGCTTCCTGTACGAGCTTTTTCCTTGGCCTGTTTAGTTAGTTTTGTAGTAAGAAGTCCTATCAGACTTTGTTGCTGGAGAGCTGATCGATGCTCATCTTTTATTTGTTGTAAATGGCTGAACACCCTCTCAACCAATGCATTAAAATACGGAAACAAACGACAAAGGAATGCTAATGAACTTTCTTAACTCTGGGTATGTATGAAATTCTGTCACATTTTTTTCATAAAATATGACATGCCAGTAATCCATGAAGCTCATATTGGCACTAAGTTTAGGATTCATGACTTGCTGTCTCCATTCCAAATCAAGTTCCTGAGCATTAATGTCATCACTCACTTATGGGAATCGTGTCGCTATGGATGTTAAATTAGGTACACTCAGATTGTAAGCAACTTCAGGGTACAAGGAGGATAAAAAGTCAAAATATTCAACTCCGTCAAATCTTCCTTGAATTTGTTTAACACATTCGACAAGGAAATTTTTGCAATGTGTATAAAAAAAACACAACCCTATTGTGATCTTCTCCCATTTTTGTTGCTATTCTCCGAATTGTAGCTGATCTCTTTAATCCAACATAAACCTACTTTAAGGGTACAAAATATTTTTCATTACTTGGATCAATATTCTTTATATCTGTACCACGCACATAGCTAAGTTCCATAAAATCAGAACACATATTCATAATGAGAGTGGTAAGTTCTTTTCTAAGTTGATGTAAGAGAGGCATTTCACTCTGAAATAGCAAATTGAATGCTGCAAGCCTTCCGAGGTGGAAATATAAAAACTCTAAATAAGCTTCAGTGAACTTATTATTCAAGCTTTTCTAAATGCTTTCATTGGTGTACATGGGATCTTCTAATCCTACTTGAGTGAAATGAAGTTTCAACGGTCCATATTGCTCTAAAATGCGATCCACACACATTTTCAAAGATAACCATTTTGTCCTACCTGCTCTCAAAATTTTGTGTTTTTCAACCTGGAAAAAATCTTGGAATTCTCGAAAGCCTTCTATTCTCTGAGATAACATGTGGAAGTGGGAATAAATGTTCCTACAAAGGTCCTCCAAAGATTTTGGTAATTTCTTTGAAGCATAGGACGAGCATAAATGTATCAGATGACATGAACATTTCACTGGGAAACAGAATGATGTTTACCAAACATGACATTACATGTATCGGCACAAAATCCAATCACATTTCATAGGAATGTTGCCTTATGTCTTGCACTCCTTAATTTTACCATAAACAGTATCAGCCAAACCGGACGCGGCGAGCGTGGAGAGGTTGCAGGGAAGAGGTTCCCGCGGCGGTTTGAAATGTAACGTATCTTATGTGGGTGGCCTTACCGGGCCAGCGGGAAGCCTCGACCTCTGCAGTTGCCACCAAGCGATGTAACGTTTTAAAATACTGCGGTGGTTCCCGGAGTCTTCACCCAAGACCACACCAGTACACTATTTTCCATCAATAGCTGAAGTTTCACGTATTCAGTCGATTGTTATTGGACATAATGGCGACAGAGGAATTAATTGGAGAGGTGTTTCGGAGAGAGCTTTGTGGGATCCCCGTGATCCACTCTTCGAAAATAACATCGTTTTAAAAAAGCATTGGGAAGAAATAAGCAATCAACTGCTCATGGGTGATAAGGTAAAATGGTGCATGTGCCTTTTTCGTGTATATATATATATATATATATATATATATATATAATATATATATATATATATATATATATATATATATAATTATATATATATTTAATTCCTATATAGCATATATGTAGGCCTATATATATATATATATATATATATATATATATATATATATTATATATATATATATATATATATAGAAAGACAGAGGGGGGATTTTATCCACCCCTGAAGCAGGAAAGATAAACAGACAAAACTAAAAGATGAAGTAGGGATATTTCAAATGAAAGACTATCATATGTTTTAACAATATATTTTATGCAAATACTAGTTAATTCTGAAAGTATAAGGGACACTGAATTTTTATGCACTTTATGTCATATTTACAGCAATTATATTGCTTGGTAAGGCTAACTCATTTTGCTATGGAACTCTTCCAACTCCAGTGAAATAATTTGAGAAGCTTTCCCTGATGTTGAAAGCAGTATTTTGTAGCCGGCCTTGGGGACTTGTGCATGCTACCGCACTTTGTATCATCTCTTCAGTGGCATGTGAGAAACTTGAGTTTGGCCCTTCCTTATCTAAAACATAATTGTGTAATATGCATACTGCTTTAACAATCAATACTGCGGTGGTAAGACCTGTCTCAATCTGTGTAGATGATACCTCCATTTATTTGTAAGTACACCCAAATAACATTCTACAGTTCTGCGGGTCTTGATAGACGGTAATTAAATATTGTCCTTTGGTCATTCAAGTTCCTTTGAGGAAATGGTCTCATAAGGTATGGTAACAAGGGGTATCCTTCGACAGCTGTAATGACAGGGAACTTTCACATCAGTCTCAGGAAGCATAGATGGTTCAGGGATATCAAGTTGTCCAGACTCCAAAGGTTTGTACAAATCAGATGATCTGAAAAGTCCCGACGCTAATTATAAGAAGTTTGCCATCAGCGTCAGCCAGTGCTTGCAGAGTTATAGAGAAAATTGTTTCATAATTATAGTATGCCGAACCACTCCTGGCAGGACACTTTATTTCAATATGCTTCCAATCCATTGCTCCAATGCAGTTGGGAAAATTCCATTTCTCGTAAAAATTTGCTGCTGTTGCAAGCCAAATTTCCTTAGTTGGATAGGGTAAATAATCATTGTTTAGAGCCTTCCAAATAATATTACAAGTTTCCTTTACAATTCCTGAAATAGTGCTTCTACCACGACGAAAACGCAAAGCCAAAGATCGAAACGATTCACCAGTAGCGAGAAACCTGAAAAAGGAAAGAAAAATAAGTAAAGGAATTGTTTTTATGATGATGAACGTATTGCTAAGATTATCTGATTATTATGGTTATCATAAACTTATTACTTGATATGTTACTTTCTAGTGTATTGATATAATGTACCTTCCAGAGATTTCTGCTAAAAGAAAAAGGAAAAGCCTGAAAGTCTATTATAGAAAAGAAATTCAGAAATTGGAAAACCCCAGATCTGGTGATGGAGCTTCTGAAATGGTTCCTAGTACGTGGCCCTACTTTACTCAGTTGTACTTTTTAAAAGACATTTATTGGCCAGCATCTAGGAGCTCCAATTTATGCCAAGAAGAAAACACCCAAGTAACTGATGATGACCAGTCTGTAGCTGGTGATGACATTGAATCTATATTACGTGGTGAGAAAAAATGAGCAACTCGTTGAAATTGAAAAACAGAAGTTAGAATTCTGAAGAAAGGACCAGGAAGAATCTGATAATGAAGATTTGCTTTTCTTCAAAAGTTTGCTACCTAACATGAAGAAACTAAACCCTACAAAGAAGCTGCGCATACGATCACAAATACAAAATCTTTTTTTAAAAGAAATTGAAGAAGTTGAACAGAATGAGTGGCCCTCAAATGTGACAATCGGCGCCATGCAGTCGACTCCAAGTCCCTACATAAACTTACAGGAGCCGACTATTATGCACTCAAATAAGCCCTGTTCAGCACCCATAGACTTGTTATGTATACAAATTCTAAGTACAGTATCATCGATTTATGAAGTTTTCGTGCTACTTTGTACTTGTTTTATTAATACTAACAATGAATGAATAAGCAAAATTATTTTACCTTGTGTAGGCCTATGTTACTTCCTTTTATGTAATGTTTAGGTACCATTGAACTATTTTTATATACTGTAAAATCGTTTTATTTCAGCATAATGCAGCCAATTATTAATTTTGTTTTAAATCATTTGCAATTAATTCACATTCCTTTATTTTCTCTAAGTATCTTTCTCTCACACAATAACCTTTTTTGCAGTTAGTTTTGTAACAACCTTAAAGTTATTCTAGTCTCTCTTCGGGAGAGATGGTTGCCTGTAGTTCGTCTTTTGTTTTGTGAGCCTGAACTTCTAGTATTGCCAACAAAGAATCAAAAGATCGTTGGGTCATACGCAAATATAAATGGTAAAATTCACTTCTTTCCCATCTATGTTTATTGTGAATTCACACACTTTTGTATAGTCTACCATTAAGTTTTCGATTAAGAGTAATTTCCTACCCAAACGCGGCAATGACATGCTTGCAAAGAATGATAGCTTCAAATTGCTGAGAGTGATGCGTGAGAGGGTGGCGTTTTTGGTGTGGCCATTTGTTGTTTTGATGCTGCTATCCCGCCCAAGTCGTGCCTCTACAAACTCTATGCTTGCCATGTCCGGTGTGGCCTTAGGCTGAGTTAGGGTTGCCATATTTAATTTGCTGGATGAACCCAACCATTTTCTAAATAAGGCCAGTTTTAAGGCCAAATTGCTATTGAAAATGAATAAATTCAGTGATACATAAAATTATGAATGCTGGCTAAGATAATAAAAACACGAGGTTATAGTATCTAATCTCACCATTTACGATTGAACTTGAAAAACAATGACTAATTCTGCCTAGAATTCTGGTTGGATTATTTCATCAAAGTCCTCACATTCTTTGTCACTGAGATTATTGGACGTTGACGACCTTCCTTCAGCAGCGTGAATCCTTGTCATATACGTACATTGTCTTATTGAATAAACTTAACATTTTGTCTGTAACCTGAAAATTGTTGCAGCACTTGCTACTGCCACTGCTAGAAATATAACTTCTAATTCTCAATACAGCTTCCATAGTTTCTAATGAAATCCTACTCCGTATTTTGCTCTCGACATTTGTAAGATGCAAAAAAGGCGTTCCACAAAAGCATTACTCAAGGAATCTGTGTGAGCCTGCAAGACAGTTTGTGCTAGCCCACTAAAGCATTTAATTCCCGATGCATTTTCATAGTTTAGGACAGTAGCCCAAAACTTAATAGTGTCATTTGGTACTTCTTTGTCACAAAATTCATCTTTCCAATCTACAAGCATGAGTCTGCCATACTGCTGTTGCAGTTTTAATGCAACAGGCATGTCTCGGCTTGTGCCACCAGCCATATTCAAAAGGTGGTTTAATGTAAATGAAATACTTGAAAATGATTTCCTTGTTTGACTTAAACATTTTCTCAGGTGGAAATATTTGAGGTGCTCTATGAAGTCCATGTCCCCACTTAACCTCTTCTCGAACTGAGATTTTGCTTCATGAAGAAAATTAAAGCATCTTTGGTTTACACTTGAAATTTCTTGTTTATCCAGCTTGGACTTGGCAACTTCCAATTCAAAACTATCTCCAAAGTTAACTTTGCTTAAAGAGAGAGCAACCAGCTCGGACTCAGTCTCTCCTTGGTATATCCTTCGAGTAAGAGATAAATGCAACTGTTTCAGTTCATTGAAAATTTTTGAGGGATCAGCATGCGTGCTTTGAAAAGAAGCATTACCTGATTCAAAATCTTGAATCAGTAGCAGAACAAATGTCAAATATAAGTAGTGTCTCTCATCAGCAATCGTTTCATGGATTGTGCGTGCATGGTAATTTTTCTCCTCTGCTATCACAGAAAAATAAGCTGTCAATTGAAACCACTGAGTTAGGAGGTTAAATATGCATTTTCCTTTCACTAACCATCCCGTATTACTAGGTGTGATAAGCCTTGAGGGTTGAATCATGTTATCATTGTGCTTCCACAAGAAAAAAGTAACTTCCTTACATTCACGGCCAGATTTCCTTAGATTTCCTTAAATCCCCTCCTCAATTTCCTGACAAATATCCTTGAATTATAGTAATATAAAAACAGTAACTTATATCTCCTTACAACAATTTCCTAGTTTGTTCTTATTATTAAAAACTTTCTGTAATTCTACCAAACCCCGGGCTATCAAAACAAAGTAAAAAAAAATATATATATAACATTGTCGCTCCTAAGGCCCAGGCTCCAGGGAGCAACAAATTATCCAAATCTACTAATAACATAATAAAAGAAAGTAATCAGTCAAATATTCTTTATTAATCTAGTCACAATCATATTGACATGGGGCTAATTGAATATCAAGTAATTTTTACTGGCTAGGAAATAGAGGTTTTTTTCTTTTTTATATGACTGGAAGAGAGAGAGAGAGAGAGAGAGAGAGAGAGATGAATATGTGTGTGGGGTAACTGGGGTTATTCTTTGGATTGGCTTAGGCCTAACTGTTCCAAAAAGGAATGTCTTATCATTGCTACCTGGGAGTCGCATGAATTAGATTGCATTTTAAATGAAATTCATTTATATCTCTGGGTGGGTTAAGTTTTGCTGCCTGGCGAATGACCTTTTGATTTAAGGCAAGTTTTGTTGTAAGAAGCCCAACTAGGGATTCGTGTTTAAGAGCAGTTCTGTGCTGTTTTTATCAATTTCAGCTGACTAAAGATCCGTTCCACTGCAGCATTAAAGAATGGAAAGGAGAGCAAGATACACAGAACTTTGGTTGTATTTGGAAACTTGGGTGCTTTTGTGGAATATTTTGAACTAAAAACAGGCTCCCAAAACTCTCTCCACTCAAGATCTGCTGCTTGACGATCAATGCCATTTTTCAGAAAAGCAATTTAGTGAATAAAATTGATAGACTTGGCTGCTCAAGGTTGAAAGCAACTTTAGGACACAAGCAAGAATGAATATAAATTTTTTCAATATCATCACATCGAGACTTGATTTGATAAACACATTCTATAAGAAAGACCCTGCACTGCCTGTAAAATAATTGAATATCACGACTATTACTTCCAAGTTGATCTGATACACCTTAAAGGTACATATTGGTTTTCATAATTGATGTCAATGCTGTTCAGCGAATGTTTTCTTACGTAATCAACATTCTTATAATCTGAGCATAATGATGCAACATGAGGGGAAATTTCACTTTTCAGTTCATGCAAAAGAGGCATATTACTTTGAAAAAGTATATTAAGAGAAGTTAGCCTGCTTAGATTAAAAAGAGAGAAACTCCAAATATGCCTTTGTGAATACACTGTTTATGTTCTTCAGAATATTATCATTTATATATGTAGGATCATCAAATACCAACTGAGTAAAATCATATTTCAGAGGTTCATACTGTTCAAGGATTCTGTTCACACACCTTTTCATTGATAACCAACGGGTTTGACCTGGTTTAAGGATGATGTGATTTTCTACATTGAAAAAATCTTGAAACTCATGTAATGCATCTTGCCTTTGTGGGGAAGAATGAAAGTGAGCAGGTATGTTCGTACATAGATCTTCTAATAATTTTGGCAACTTTTGTGAAGCATGTGAGGCACATATGTGAAGAGCATTTAACTGGCAGTATCCAAGGGTAATCTCGTAAAAGAAGCTGGGAAGCCGAATGGTGCTTGCCAAACATGACATTCCATGTGTCAGCGCAAAACCCAATTACATTCTCAATTGGTATACCCTTCTCTTGCAAGCAGTGCTTTAGTTTCTCATAAATTGTGTCTGTTTTTCCATTTGGCATTTCAATTAGGTCATTTAATACACAACTCATTTCAAATCTTTCCATATCAAAGAATGTTCCTAGAACTGCCAATTGTGATTTAGTGGACCTATCCGTCGTTTCATCCAAAATTACAGAAAATTTATTGTCTTTCAGCAATGCTACATTTTCTCTCATGTAATGAAATCCCAGAACCTGTCTCACAATATTCGTTGTTTTTTGTTTACCCAATGTCACCCGCTTCTAAACTTTGTCAGAGGTAAACAAGCTCCTAAACAAGGGAACTAAATCTTCGCATATACTAATGGGCAAATTTTTCTCTGCAATAAAACTGCATATCATGATTTCCATTTTAGCAGTCTCATTAAGACCTGAACACTGGACTGCAACACTAGGCTGTGATTTGTTGAGTTCTTCAGCCATCTTTACGTTTTCGTTATGAGTTTTCCCATTTTCCATGACGCATAAGGGCCATTTTGGCACATGATAGTGAAGACCTACACAGTTCACAACAAAAGGACATATTTTCCCTTGACAACCTTTTTTATAATCCAAGTTTTGAAAAGAAGGTTGGTTGCTTAGCCAAGAATAAGAACACTTCTGTTCACAGCGGCACACTTTTTTCTTTTCTGTCAATGAAGAAACTGCATATCTGGTATCTCTTTCTTCATCTGTCTCATATTCACTGCTGTCAGATTCATTTTCATCTACGTTCTCTTAAGCTGATGTTGATGCCATCATTCGTCTAGGGTGAGGGTGCCTGTAGAAGCAAATTGAATAAATGGCATCAAAACCAAATGTCAAAATGCAGAATAAAAATGGTTTTTTGTGTCTTCTTACAATATAATTTGAACTAAATAGCAGTAGTAAGTACTGTATATTGCTTACCCTTCAACTCATAATAACACATGACGATGACAAGAAATAGTAGAAATTTTGGCATGCAAGGACAAATGGTCAGATGAAGAGCTCGTAATAAGAATATATGTATATTATACTTTATATATGTATAAAAAATAAGCCAACATTTGATAGTCCTATAATAAAAATAATAATTATTATTATGATTATTATTTATCTCTTTGTCATTGCTATTATATGGAAAAATAATTGTTTTTGAATCACTGAACCAATATGCGGACTATTCAAGATCAGCGGACAGGACCATAAATAAAAATAATGTCATAGGATAAAAGTTATACGGCGTCATCTAAAAACCACCTAAAACAAAACTTACAGCGATATTTCATAATTTATTTATTACCATGTAAATACAATGTATGATAGGATGGCCTTCACTCTTTTTAAAAGTAGGTCTGCATTCAAAGAACCACATTTTTTTTAACCTTTCCTAGGGAATAGCTTAGGCTACTAGACACAAAACTTTAAAAAAAAGCATAGAATCCTGAGTAGGGATCAATGAAGGTCATTCAACGCTCAACGAATACTCCGAAAGTGAATTTCCATCCCCGGAAATTCATCTTTCTGACCTCAAGGCAGCCTTGAGGTAGGCCTAGCCCCAGACTTTATCTCGGGTCTGCCAGGCAGAACAAGAATTCCTATCCAATTCCATATTCACATTTCCAGTAGCTGGCAGCTGCAATATGATAGGCTACTGCCTGACGAAACATTTTGGGAATGAATCATGTAATTTTATCGCATAAATTGGTTCAAAATAGCCATGAACTAGAAATGATCGTAAATCTTTCACAATATTTGACGGATTTGCCATCCCTAGGGGGCTGGGGATGGGGGGGTTTTGGTGAAACACATGAACCTACCTTCATGCACTTTCTGTATGGAGCCAGTATCCGGTTGAGCCAGATTTCACTTTAATGGATAGGGGACATGGTGCTATATCTTGCAATCGATAGAGAACTATAGTGATGAGAAATCGTCCTAGATAGTACTGTTTAACTGAATAATTTTTATTCTATACCATTTTCGATTTAAGGTCCTGTCCTTTGTTCTTTATTCTGCCTCTAATTAATTTCCGTTCGACTGGCCAGATAATACTGGTAACATCAGCTATCAACACCTCAAAATAATCTCAACATACACCTACCTTATTCACGTTTCATGACCACGATATACACCTAGTTCAATCATAATGTGATTTTGATAACACTCGTCAAAAACTTCACATTAAAAAATAAAATTCACACCTTTGTCAAAGTAGACAGCTAGAAGAGGGGAAAGGAAACCGCCTATAACCACACTGTCCAGACTCAAAAACAAGTAGCCACGCCAAAGTCCAGCTAGCAGGTCAGTGACTGTGACGAGGTAACGGGTACAAGGCCGTCGAGACGAGTAACGCGGGTTCGAGACGAGTAACGAATCAAATGATACGGAAGCTAGTGAACTGTTGAGTGTTGGCTGCTGGTTCGCAAGAGAAGTCTGTAGTCAGTGTTCCTAGAGTTCATTCAATTTCCTTTCAAAATTACTATAGGTTGTTTTTTATATTGTAATTTTTAATACTTATTAAATTCTAAATATCCTCATTTTGTTGTCAATTCTTTGATTTCCTTAAATTTACCATTTCCTGATATCAGGACAATTTCCTTGAATGTGGATCATTCATCACCTTGAAGACATCTTTGAACTCTTCCCTTCTTAAACTACTCAACTTGCACCATCTTGCTATTTCAGATAAAACTATACCAAATGTTAGGGAAGCTTTTTAAAGGCTTATTCACAACAAAGGGCAAGACTGTGACACGTGCATTTCATACATTTGATATTAGGAATTAGCTCTCTAAAACGTGATAACACTGAATTATGACTTCCACATACATTATTGGCACTACACTGGAAAATCCAATACAGTTATGTTCACGTCGATATCCTTCAAGAAAGAAGTTATAGCACTGAATAATGATGCTGCTCCTGTTGTTGAAGTTACTGAGATCAATGCTAAGAATTCAGTTTTCGTGCATGAATGTTACATCACTGAAATACCGAACACACATGCAAAGATGCTTTGAGCCCGCAAGATCTGTTGATTCACCAATCAACAAAGAGTATTAGACTCCTATATTCTATATAATTGCTGAGCATTTTGTTCGGTGCAACTTAAAATTTTCCAAAGTAGTGTCCCTTATTGAATTCTCTTATCTCCGTGTAGTGATCCACGAACCTTATCCTTATACTACTATGACATGCAACTCCTACAGCGTATTTTACTTCAATTCTTTTAAATGGCCACGCTGAACTTGAAGTGGTGTGCAAAAAGCTTTCATAATCTTATTGTCAGACTTTTGGACGGACTCAGCAGCCTTTTTGTGTTTGGCAATATTCTCATGGTTCACCAAATTGCACTTTTTCATAGTTTCAATTTCACATTTGCATATTCTTCAATAACACACTTCTCTGAAAGTTAGGCTCGTATGTTCCTTTTCCCATTGCTTCTTATAAATCCTTCCTTCATTATATGTGCTTTTCCATTTACCCATATTAGGCTATAAGTTATTCTAGCTAACCACAAATTTCACAGCAAATCGCAGATAAGGCTCTATTGCAACGAAGTTCTAACCGCCTCGTGATTAGAAGTAGGGCGTCATCGAAACACTGGTGCAGATTGCCTCACGTTCTGTTCATGTACGTCAGGTGTTAAGTTTCGTTCTGTTTAAGTCTCAAACGCAGTACTGGTACTAGCAATCTCTCTCTCTCTCTCTCTCTCTCTCTCTCTCATTTTGAAATAATATTCTGAAATAATGAATCAATGTAGTTATTTGCCATTTTTGAGATCATAGAGTTATTAAAGATATAACGCCAAAAATAAAGCCAAATGCAGTTTGGCCAGAGTGTGAAAGTTTCAGAGGTCAAACGCACCTTTAAAAGACCAAAATGGCCTTAAAAGGCCAAATCTGGCAACCGTTCTCTGAGTGACTTTCTTTACAGGAGTATCATTGTCCCTCCTCTCCCACGGCGCCAGCCATACGACCCATCCCTCCCCACTTAGTAACTTCTGGTATCCCTAGCGTCCCCAAACCCTTGCTCAGTCAGTTTTTTGAGTGCAATTAGTGTTGCCAACATTTTTCGGAGGCCGCGCAGCATTACCAACCATTGGAGAGGTGTTTTTTTTATTTTTATTTTGTTTATTTTTATATATCAAATATCTTTGAGGCCTTGGTACCTGGTCCCGGTTCGTTGTTGATTTAATATATATATATAATATATATATATATATATATATATATATATATATATATGTATATATATATATATATATATATATATGTATATATATATATAAATATAGAGGTCAATTTACTTTTACCAATCCAAATCAATTCCAATTCAACGAAAATTGTGAATTTATCAAATCCAATTCAATTTCAAATCATTTTATAAAATAAATGTTCAATTCCATTTCATTCAAATCATGAGGGTTTCAATTCCAATCCAATTACGGTTCATTACATGATAGATATTTCATGTGACGGGCGAAACTTTAATGTTACTCACATCAGCTAAGCTACTAACATCTGTATCAAGTGCTATCAGCATTCGTCATCGACAAAAAATTATACAACTTTGTAGTAAACATAAAGCTCACATTTTTAATTAACCATAAATTGGCTTCTCAAATTTTTTCTTAGAACAATGTTACCCTGTATTATTGTTCTCTCTTATCTAATCAGGTACTCCAAACTGTCTGTTGTTAAAAAATATGCTACAAAATCTCATTATACAACTTTGTATTAAACATAATATTCATATTTTTATAAACCAAAAGTTGGCATCTTGTAATAAACAAAGTTAATTTTTTTTCATAAACAAATGCATTGACAAGTATAATAATTCGTCAATTTACCAGATGATCATTTGAATATGGTTGCCAAACTCCACAGTAGCTGACAGGATAGGCCAAGTAAGTACAGGACCAGTACGGTTATGACGCGGGAACGCATGGCTATGACCCAGGACAGTAGAGTTGGAAAACTGAAACAATTTTAATTCCACAAGTACACAATAGCCTTTGTTTTAATAATAGCCTATAATTTGTAGGTTCTCTTCTTTATAGCCCAATTCTATCTCTATAAAGATATATCTGTACATAACACGTTCAAGATTGACAAGTCTAATTCTTGTCAGTTTACTTGAATGAAATGGTGTGTAACAGGTCCAGCTTATGATTGTATGAATATGGTTGCCAAACACATAGTAGCTGACAGGATAGGGCACGCAAGGCAGGTCCAGACTTGATCTGTACTGTGGGTACGGGTATTATTAAACCAGTAGAGTTGGAAAACTCGGAAAATTTTTACAATAGCCCGTAATTTATATGTTCTGTTCTTTATAGCCTAATTCTATGTCTATAAAAGTATATCGATTCAAAACGTGTCATGTTCAAGACTGCGAAGGTTTAATTCCCGTTATTTAGCCTTAATGAGATGGTGTGTAAAGGTCCAGTTTATAACACAAGATTTGTTATACATATAAGGGTGTATCGAATAATTCATATAAATTCGCAGCATTTTATCATCAATTCATATAAATTTACTGCCCTCTAGCATCAATTCATGTCATCTCAGTTTTTCGGCATCAATTCAATTCCAATTAATTTGGTATAAATTCCAAATCAGTTCAATGATTTCAACATTTCTTTTTTTCAATTCCAATTCATGCAATTTTAATATCAGTTCCAATTTAATTCCAATTCAAAACTCTCACCTTCTGTCATCCATCTCTCTCTCTCCTCTCTCTCTCTCTCTCTCTCTCTCTCATCTCTCTCCTCTATTATATTATATATATATTATTATTATATATATATATATCTAAATTATTATCTATATATATAAATATATATATATATATATATATATAGATATATAGATATATATAATATATATATATATATATATATGATTTATATATATATATATATATATATATATATATATATATATATATATATATATATATAGATATAGATATATAGATTATAGATGTTAATATATTATATATTATATATATATTTATTTATATATACTTATATCTATATATCTATATCTATATTATATAATATATATATTATATAATAATATTATATTTATTATATATATATATAGAGAGAGAGGAGAGAGGAGAGGAGAGAGAGTGATAGAGAGATGAGAGGAGAGAGAATGGATGACAGAAGGTGAGAGAGTACATGAGGATGGCACCCGAATACATATATGTCATCATGAATAATAGTAATCCAGCTGAATTTCCAACGGAGGAAATTTTTATTTTGGACTTAGTGATGGAATCTTGAAAGTTTTAGTGAAAATCTAAATTGAAGGCAAAAGAAGTTTCTGTACCACATACTTTGTTCATACTTTAACATTTGTACTGTTGCTGATATTGTTGATCTTTGACATCCTTAATTCTCTTTTCAATCCAGCTTGACGTCTATTTTAGGGTTTATTGTTTTATCTTACTCCGCCATTAAGAATCTAAAGTGTAATATATATATATATATATATATATATATATATATATATATATATATATATATATATATATATATTTGTGAGCGTTTGTATACCATTATATCTATACTCAACTTTCGTGAAATACTATGCTAATACTCGAGCTCAAATTTATTGCATTCGTTAGTTAAACATCTAAGGAACATTTACTCTGAATTTAATGAAACCTTCTTATTGACGTTGCGTCAAACACCGTTCATCTGTTCTGTTAAACCTTTCACATAAGCAAACTAATAAATACATTCTAGTCTCCCACAAGCCAACCGCAGATTGCAACGATGTTAATGGGATGTAAATTCTACCGAGTATTCCTGTTAATTGGCTTTGTCGTAGGCTGGCATAGTTGAGAATGGTTTTGCTTTCGACTGTGTTTCTGTCAACAGACTGTCTCAAGGGAGTACACTTTGATGGAAATTAGACAAATGGTTATCGGTTACAAAAAGAGGCTTAACATGGTGGAAATCGACTGAGAAATCAGTATCTCTTTAAAAATATCTTATTAATTGGAAAGCTTTAAATTACAGTTTTACTTGTTATTTCTTGATAATAATTGTTTTATGATCATATAAAAGTTTAAAGTTTGATTATGATGATCTGTATTTCAGACTAATAATTATTTTTAAACAATGATAGAGTTTCACCTCATCTCCGTTATTAGACAAGGAATAAGAAAACATAAATGTACGGAATGTGAAGTAAAAACGTTTTGGAAAGTATTCTATTTTAAACTAGGATTGACTGTTTCATTTCGGATGATAAAATTAATCTGCGCGAAGTATATTATTTCACAAATATATCTGTTTAATAACAAATGTTCTGCAATTCTTACTGAAACAAACGGGTTTATGCAGAATGTCAAGAATTTTAAAGCTGTTAATTGCCTTGTAGTCTGCTCCCGCGGTGAATACACTGTTTTGAATATATATCTGTTAACGATGAATACACAGCGCATATTTCCTTCCTCACACCTACCTTCCTATATGTATTTGACATCTTTTGGGTAGCAATTACGCAGAAAAGTACGATTTTCCTCATTATATTGAGATAAAGTTTTATATTTTATACCCAAAAATAGAGGGAAACTGAGAATTCAAGATTTTATTGCACGATCGTTGCATTTCCACACAGCTGTTGGTTGCAAACAGTGAATAATTTATAGTCCAGATATAAATTTTGTAGGTGGTGACGATTCATAAAGCCTTTATGCTGTGATTGGATTGAACAATAAAAATGTGAAAGTTGTGAAGATCGTATGCATAAACTATTTCAAAGAAAGACTCACTACAAGACTAGGAAAATTGATTGATGAAGGTAAAGTGGATATGGAAATAAAGACCGGTAAAAGAAGGGAAAAAAACATTGTTTCAGGAAAAATTCAACTTAATGAATTTAATTGACATTTTAATTTTTCTGGGAAAAGCTCTTAGAGAAAATGTTGGAAAGACTCATTTAGAGTAGAAGAGAAGTAGAACTGCAGAAAATATAAAATGTATACTTGTGACTGACAAAGAAGGAATCCTAGACAGATGCCTGATGGGTGCCACTTTGTTAGTAAAACGAAGTTTCTTTGACCGTTTAGATTGGAATTTGTAACAAGGTATCATTGGTGTCTCAAATTTTCTTACAAAGAGGCATGTTTACTTTAAGTACCATAACTTCGGAAATGTGATTTTTTTTTTTTTATGAAATTTGGGTTAGACTGTAAAAAAATGAATAGCCTATTTTATGACAAAAAACTCGGAAATGCTATCAGGTTTTTTTTCCATAATTTTTTATTACGCTAAATTACTAGGGTTTTACTACGAAATTTAATAATAATAAAATTACAATTTATTAGTGTGAGAGAAAAAACAATTCATACAATTATACTTCCATATAGTCTGTTGACACTAAATAATGGTTTGAAATTTATACCGTTTTGAGTTGAATTGGGAGGGGGGGGGGGAGGCCCAAGGAGTAGGGGGCGGGCGCTTACATCATAGTGAAGGCTTATATTTCAGTTGATTTAAGCAAAGAGGTTTCAATATACTCTGTAGAATAAAGACTGTCTACGTGATATTTTAGCCGCTGTTCTTTCACAGCTTTTGTTTTAAAAGGTGGGTTTTGTAATTGTCATAAATCAATGGTTATATTTGTGAGCCAGATTAAGAAATGTTTTCATCTGATTCTAAATGTTTCGCAAGCAAAGCCAAAAATGTTTAATACTACATTATTTTTTATGTTCATGCCCCTTTAAAAAAAAAAAAAAACAACGAATAGAATAATGAAGATGAAATAAAAACAGCTATATTAATCAAGTATACTTAGTTTAGTGAACAGCTTTCAGCATGAAATATGTCGATTAAGAAAGGAGTAATTTGTTTGATGGAAAAATTGTACGTTATAGCTTTTTAGGTTAAGGCACATCAGGAATATTATAAAAAATGTAGACCAGGTTTCTAAAACCCAAATTTTAATCAGCCTAAGAGCAATCAATTAAGATCTGCTGATAGCAGGAATATAATGGATCTGTCTCTCGAGGCTGCATTTCCGAAGAAATAATAACGACTCTTTCCTTCGTCATTGGAGGAATCCGAATGAAATCTCATTACTCCCTGAACTTGTGAATACTTAGCGGATTTCCCCGAGGGATATTTCATCAGAATTATCCAAAAGAAAGTTATGCATTTAGTGACATAAGACAATTAATTTCTCATTTTATGCCCCACTCCTTCCCTCACACGAAGTAATTGAAGGGACTGAGAATTGCTCACAGATGTAGATGGTTTTAGGAAGTTAAAATGGTCGAATATCATATATTTCTGTTAGCGAGGATACACACACTAAATCACAATTGAAGAAATCTGTTGATTTTTATGTTTACCTAATACATACCTAATGTAATTGTCCCTAATTCTTAAGACAAAAAAACCTAATTTTTTATGGTCTGCTCCGGATATGGGTCTAAATCCGACATTCGTCGTAATGTATAATTTTTGTTTTTCTTGTTTTCCTTATATACATGTAATTTTTAGTGACTTAAAGCTAGTATATAATTTTCCTTCTCACTCTCATTCGACCTTTGTTGATTTGGCTTTAATGATAATGAAATTAATTCTAAACATTTACTAAAAACCATTATAATTTTGTATTTATTAGCGTTTGTTTATTATTGGTTGTAACGCATGGCTAAAGGACCGTTGTTTACATTTGTTTCTCCCATTACGAAAGGTTAGGTCGGGTGGAGTAACCCTGATAACTTGGGGGAAAAGCTTTGGACAAGACTGCGAGAGAGGAATGGCCCTCGATTTACTGGACCTGTTGCACGATCTTACTTTGGTAAACCTTTATGTGTATATTAGGATTCCACATGTAATGGGGAAATCTTGGAAATTCCGCAGTCTAGTCATTGCTGACTAGCCCACTAGGTATTTTGCTGAAGGCCCCAGTAGACACGTAATGCCCATTGTGTGGGCATTTGTTTTTCCCTTCGTCAAGCCTTGACGAATTTTAAAGAGATTATCTGAACTCAACTTCAGCTGGAGGATTCTTCAGAGGACGGATAGCATTGCAATTCTCCTATGTCTCTATGGATGTCTGACCAATGGACTATCAAGCCCTTTCGAATTCTACCATCATCGTGGTCCTTTAACCTCAATATTGTTCTTAGAATCCTATGGATACATTTTCTGATCAGCATTAGTTGTAGCTAGGCAGTTAGAGTTGGAAGCTGAGGAGAGAGGAGAAAGTAAGGCATTGGTAGCTGAGGAGAGGGAAAACATAAGACAGGTATGAACTACAAAAACTTAAGTTCTCCTAGTTCATTAAGGGTTGGGGGGAATCAATGTTGAGACATAGATTGGGCTGACAACGGTACTTAAGTTAGTTCTGAAGTTCAGTGGAAGTGATGTCTATAAAATATTTTCAGTCATTTGAAAAGCTCGTGAAACGGGTAGAATGTCCTATAGAGTATTATTGTTTGTTGTTACAGTCTGCTCTTATAGGTAAAGCCCAAGAAATTTATTTTTGTCTTTCAGACGATAATTACGAACCTGTAAAAGAAACTATATTGAAGACCTATAAGCTAGTACCAAATGACTTTTCATTATAATCTAGGCATTTCGGAAAAAAATAGTACTACGACGTCCATGGAGTTTGCTAGGTGCAAAAAAACAGAATTTTATGGGTGGTGTAACTCCTAGGAAGTAAGTACGATAGAAGATCTTAAGGAGCCAATTTTAACAGAAGGAAACCAGCATAGACTTTGTATTGTCTATTGAAAGGTTAATTCATTGACCAAGCCAGATATTTCCCTTTACCCAGGGTAATTGACTGTTTGCTGATGCATTGTCTCAGGGCTTTGTACTTACGTGAGTAGTGGTATGTACAAGTTTTACCTGTGAAGCGTTTCTTTTTGGCGGGGGTTGTTACGGAAATGGGTATAAATCCGAAATTCGTCGCAGAGTATAATTTTTGTTTTTCTTGTTTCCCTATATACATGTAATTTTTGTCACTTAAACCTAGTATATAATTTTCGTTCTCACTCCTATTCGCCCCTTGTTGATTTGGCTTTAATGGTAATGAAAATAATTCTAAATATTTTCTGAAAACGGCCCTCGATTTGCTGGACCTGTTGCATGGTCTTACTTTGGTTGACCTGTTTGATGGTCTCTATGTGGATATTAGGATTGCATATGGATTTTGCGTACAAGTACGACTTCGGGAAGTCGTGGAAATTCCCCAGTATAGACATTGCTGGCCAGCCCACTAAGTATTTTGCTTAAGGCCCCAGTGGATACACATTGCCCACTGAATGCGTTTTGCTCTTCCCGCCGTCAAGCCTTGACTTTCATAGTCTCAGGCAAACACATTTTTCGTCTCCAAATGTTGATCGACGGAGGATTCTTCAGAGGACGGATAACATCACAAGTTTCCTTTGGATATCTGACCAATGGATGTTCAAGCCCTTTCGAACTCCACCATCATCGTGGTCCATCAACCTCAATATTGTCCATAGAATCTTACGGATACATTTTCTGATCAGCATTATCTCAGTTAAGTTGTTGTAAATATAACTATTTTATTTTTAACATTTTTCTTTCTCTGTGCTTACCAATGACTACCGAAGTTATCCCTATAAATATAGTTTAAATAATTTTGTTGTTAAAGGTTATAAGAACCTGGAGTCAGTCATAAACTTAATCTGGCCATAACAGGTCTTGATTTGTACGACCAAAAGAACAACAGCAGCAGCAAAAGCAACAATATCTCTGCGACAACAACGGGCGGCACATTATGGCGGTGATTTTAGATAGTATATACTAACTTTTCAAAGTGAAGCTCAGTCGAAAATGTTTCCTATGTCGACAGTTGTTTTAATGTTTTTTGTCTCTCTATTTTTGTGATTTTTTTTAGTTGACTTTGCAATATTTCTTAGTAAATATATTGGTTTAAACTTTTGTAAGAAGCGTAGGATATTTGTAAAAGTATTTTGAACGTCATCAAATGATATTACTCAGCAAGCTTAAGGGTTTGACACCATTTTGATATTCATTGTTCATTAGTTCCAGTCTTAAATAATCTATTTTAGATACAAATATCACATAATACATTTATCGAAGGGCAATCATTTTTTTACCATTAACAACTAATCAACTGTATAGTAATTAAGACAGCGATAGTGAAAGCAAGGAAACAAGTGTAGGTGCAAGTGAAGGCACATTTAAATTTCCCTCGGCGCCATCTTGACTTTTCCTCAGTAGTTTTCGA
>NC_061087.1:71699062-71744062 GCF_015104395.2 Macrobrachium nipponense | reverse complement strand
TGAGCAACGTATTAAGGGATCTATAGAAATAGTATGTGGGGAAACAGTTGTTTTTAAAAGAGTTGGCTAGAGACGTGATTTCGTCATGAAAGGCGGCCCAACTAGAGGTAAGCGTAAAAGCCATGTGAAGTAGAGTGGATATAGAATTAAATTCACTTTAGAAAAAGAATCCCTCAACTCGCTTGCTTTCCTGGACCTCCGAATCACAAGGGATGAGATAGGCTTCCATACTGGCATATTTAGGAAAAACACTTTTACTGGTTTAGGTAACAATTTTTATAGTTCCTGTTTCTACAATTTCAAAATGAATTCTATATCCACCTGACTTCACAGGGCTTTTACGCTTACCTCTAGTTGGGCTGCCTATCGTGAAGAAATCACGTCCCTAACCAACTATTTTAAGAACAACTGTTTCCCACTAACTATATTCTATAGATTTTTTAATATTCTATAGATCCTTTAATCGCTACCAATGTAGGTAGGCGTTCTGTGCTCCTTTGCTGTTGCTTGTTTTCCCCTCTTTTTGTTCATATTTGCTTTCTGTTCTGTTTTAGACGTAATTAAGGTGAGAAATAAATTTTGTTTATACCCTTCACATTATGTATACAAGTATTTATTGTTTAAAACCGCTTTTTCAGCCAAGAAAATGCATCAAGCGATGTGAAACGTCGGCTCTTTAAATAAATGTATGAAAATAGAACGACATTCCATGACTTCCGATCGTGCATATATTATATATATATATATATATATATATATATATATATTGCATATATATATATATATATATATATATATATATATATATATATATATGTGTGTGTGTGTGTGAGTGTGCGTGTGTATGTGTGTGTGTGTAGATATATATATATATATATATATATATATATATATATATATATATATATCTACACACACACACACACACATATATATATATATATATATATATATATATAAACACACAGACAGACAGACACACACACACACACTCATATATATATATATATATATATATATATATATATATATATATGTATATATATATATATATATATATATATATATATATATATAGTATATATATCTTTACGCGGGTTTAAACCTCCCCTGTGCTTCAAAATTTGTTCATTTCATTCTCTTTTTTTGAATCTCAGGCTACGATGCGATAATCGTATCCGAAATGTGGAGAATTTCTCTCTCCCTCTCTCTCTCTCGCTCTCTCATCTCTCTCTGTATGCATATATAATATATATATATATATATATATATATATATATGAATAACTTGATCACGAAGTATATAAAACGTGATGCTATGTATAAATAAAGGTTTTTTGCCACGAAGGAAATAAATGAAAAGCGAGATAGGCCAGCACTTTCAGTCTCGTGCGACCCTTTACTCAGGCACAACTGATCTTACATATGTATTATCCAGAAAACAATACATTTTGAAAAAAACAAGGAGGCATATACAACTTATTACCATGAAACTTACAAATATGTTCCTCAAAAAATTAATGAATAGACGAAAAAAAGAATATAAATATATCGAGCAAGAGAGAGAGAGAGAGAGAGAGAGAGAGAGGAGAGAGAGAGACGAGAGAGAGAGAGAGAGGAGAGAGAAATAATAATCTATATACATGTGGGGGGACTAATTTATTAATAGTTCATTTATTTTAAGGTCCTCCTCAACATTTACAAATATACGGGCCCAAATGGTACAATCCCGGACTAAGATTTAGGTTGTTTTTATTAGTGATTTGTATAAATGCTGATTCCAGTAAATTTCTTGAAACATAATCATTAGATCTAGCAATTACAGAAGTATCACCCCAATTAATACAATGAGATTTTTCACTCAGATGGATAAACAGTGCATTTGAAGTCTGGGCTGTTCTAACTGAATACATATGCTGCTTAATACGTACACATAAATTTTTACTTGACTGACCAATGTAGAACGATGGGCAATCCTTACAAGGAATTTTGTAAATTATGTTGTTATTTGTTACGGGACTGTTCTTAATTAGTATATCTTTAGTGGTATTGTTATAAGAGAACACTATATTAACATTAAACGATTTAAATATTGATTTTATGGTTTCAAATCCGTGAAAGTAGGCAAGCTCAGTACATTTTTAGGCATTTCTTTTTCATTAATAGCAACACTATAAAACTTTTTGTGAGCTTTTTGATAACATAAATCAATTAAATGAAATGGGTAGCAGAGATCGTTTCCTATCTTTTTTATGTATTTTATATCTTGGTCAAGATATTGTGGACTCGTGATACACAAGGCCCGTAGGAACATAAAAGAAAAAAATTGAAATTTTAATATTAAGATGGTGGCCAGAATAAAAATGTACATATGTTAAATTATTTGTGGGTTTTCTATCAATACTGAATTTCCATTGGAAAGATTCTTTATGTATTAATACATCTAGGAAAGGGATGACATTGTTATTTTCAACGTCAACAGTGAATTTTATGGATGGCACTAAATTATTCAATTTAGACAATAAATCATTTACATCAATACCCACAGATAAGACTACTAAGATGTCATCTACATATCTGTACCATATTAAGGGGACAAGTGTGATATTCGGGAGGTGTTGTCTTTCAAAAGATTCCATATATAAGTTTGAAAGGAGAGGTGATAAAGGATTACCCATGGCCATACCAAATAATTGTTGGTAATATTTTCATACATTTATTTAAGGAGCCGACGGTTCACATCGCTTGATGCATTTTATCGGCTGAAAAAGCGGTTTAAAACAATAAATAATTATATACGTAATGTGAAAAGTATATATATATATATATATATATATATATATGTATATATATATATATATATATATATATATATATATATATATATATATACATATAATGTGTGTGTGTGTATCGGTTATATGGCAGTACAAATAATAGTTATTAAAAGTATGTTGTTGTACATTTCGATAAACATTTATAAGAAATGTGAGGTCAGGGAAAGCCTAGTTCATGTTCATACTGATTGTTTTTCTAACTATTTGTACTGCTTACCATATATATATATATATATATATATATATATATATATACATATATATATATATATATATATATATATATATATATATATATATATATATATATATATATATATATATATACAAATATATACACACACACGCACACACACACACACACACATATATATATATATATATATATATATATTATATATATATATATATATATATATATATTATATGGTAAGTAGTACACATAGTAGTTCTTAAAAGTATGTCCTTATGTATTTCGACTAAGATTTGTTTATAATAAATTTGAGGTCAGGGATAGCGTAGATCATGTCCATACTGACTGTTTTTCTCACTATCGAAAATCTGATTATTCGAAAGGCCTCATATACGTATAATAGTGATAAATCTCTCTCTCTCTCTCTCTCTCTCTCTCTCTCTCATTTTCACTTCCTTTACTAGAATACTGTTCTCCGGTATGGATGGCTGCTTCTCCCAGAGATTTGTCTGTTTGAGACAGTGTTTAGTGGTGGTAAGTTTCTGTTTCTTGATAGTAGCATTTATGACTTGGACCAACAGCAGAGATCTTTCACATTCACCAATATGCAGTAAATGTTCCTCCCTGTTGAACGTCTTACACTGCTAAACTGTGGAACAGCCTTCCAGTGGCTGGCGTACAGTTTCTCGAACTTCAGAAGTTAAAGCGAAAGTGTAATACATTACATAGCTTTTAATACAGTTTTATCTGTTTTATTTGTTAATTTTTCTTCTTTTTTTTAATAGGCGGGGTCTCTTCTTTCTGTATTTCCCTTCACCTCGTCTTACTTCTTCCTGAAGAACATCATATTCTTCAGAAGCTTGAATTTCAATGGCCCCTGTGGTCATGTTTCATATGAATAGATTTCGTCATCTGAATAATAATAATAATAATAATAATAATAATAATAATAATAATAATAATAATAATAATAATAATAATAATAATAATAATAATAATAATAATAATAATAATAATAATAATAATAATAATAATAATAATAATATATTTCACAGGATATCCCCGAGGATATCCTGCTTGGAAGAAGCAGGCCTCTTCCTGGGCTTAATTGTGACCCCATTGACCTTGTTTAGCCAGGAGCAACTGCTTATGCCTTTCTTATGGAAACCTGTAAGAGGCACGGTACTTCTTTCTGGCCAATGTGCTTCCACCTTTTGAAATGAGGTATTTCACTCTTTTGTGTGTGTGTGTGTGTGTGTGTGTGTCCTTTTATAATAATTTTCTTATGCGTGTTTATATTTTTTACTGATATTATTACAACACCAAATTTGGGCCCTAAATTGAAATATCCAGAAATGCCAAAATATTCCGAAGCCATACCTGGAGAGTTCGTTGGCCAAAAAATTGGGTCAGTTTTATTTTTGGTATCGGCTGGACTTTTTAATTTTTCAGCCTGATGACTCATTAGAGCCTCTCTCTCTCTCTCTCTCTCTCTCTCTCTCTCTCTCTCTCTCTCTCTCTCTCTCTGATTACAAGAAGCGGATGTTATTGCTTTTTTTAGTGGTTGTAATTTTTTTTTTGTGGAGGGTTTGGGGGGTTGGGGTTGGGGGTTAGGGAGAGGGCATGATATAGGTGGAATATTTCTGATTTGTATATTGGAGGATATTTAATCATTTAGTATGCTGTTGCAAGCCGCTGTCTCTGTATGGCAATTTTCTTTTTTCTTTTTGTTAAATTGCCCTCCTTCTAACGTCCCTTGTTTTTATTATTATTTTTTTTTATAAATAATAGAAACACAACGTTTGCAATGATAAGACCATTCAAAATAATTTATATATATTCAAAGTTTTTACAAAAACTAAAACTAAAATACATGCATACAAAAAAATAAGAGTTGAGCCTTCAAATACCTCGTTTCAAATGGGTGGAAGTCACATTAGCCTGAAAGGGGAACATTGGCTCTTCCAGCTTTCTGCTACGAGAAGGACGTGAACAAGTACCCTGGGGTAACTTTCTCAAGAACAAGGATACTATGTTGCGACCATTGTTTCTTCGTCAATATAAAGTGCAGCTTTTGAATGATCGGTATTTGGTAGTTTACTGCTTCACAAGCATTTGGATCTTTGTGCTTCAAGACCAATTCATTATTGACTTAACGAGAAATAACACTAAAATTTTTATTGATTATAAAAGGTATTTATTACCTTGGTACTGGCATACAAGAGGGAATTATCCCAGGTCAAACATTCTTCATGAATTTATAAAATCACTAGCTAATATAAAACGATTAGGAATATTTGGTAGAAATGAATATATTTCCTAGAGTCCTGAGTGATTTAAATCTATTATACTTATATAGATATAGATATAACTCTGAGATTATAGCTAATGATGTTCGGCAACGCTTATTTAGAAGCTGGTTATTTTTTAGTGAACCTTTTGTCCAAATTTACGGAATCATTTCCAGTTTTGGGGTCATATTTAAGAAATCATATAGGAAAGTTTTTTCAAACTTTTCTAATTTTCTGTACTTTAGAAGCTAGCGGGTAATTCGGTGGCAATTTGTCGATATTAATGGCAATATCTAATTTGTGGGGATTTTGGTCTATAGAGAAAGTGGGAGTAGAGAGCATGATGACTACAGTAACAGGATTTAGCACAAAGCCTCCAAACATATGGTAACATAGGTGGGAGAGAGCTCAGCAGATATTGCCTTTAAAGCTCCAGTTGCATAATTGATAAAATAACCGGAAGAGTATACCTTTTCAACTCCATATACACACACACACACACACACACACACACACATATATATATATATATATATATATATATATATATATATATATATATATATAGTGACAAAGTGCCAAGTATCTGGTTACTACACTTACTATTCATTAATTGTTACCTCACAACAGCCAGACACCTGAACCTTCATCACAGGTACTAAACGATTGAATACTCTAAAGGCAACAGTGATCCCTTAAACAGCTTACCAGTATTGCAGAAAATCAGACTAAGTTCTTTAAAACAGGTGTGAGGTAATCTTGTAAGTAATTAAATTAATTAAAGGGCATCACTCCATCAACAACTTTCAAAGTCTAAGTATTTCCCTGATTTCAGAAGTCTAAGTATTTCCCTGGTTCTAACTCACTTCAAGTAAATTGAAGGAAAACAGCTCAATTACCACTCTATGTTTTTACCTAACATAGGTATAAGCATACAAATACTGGTGAAAAAGAAAACACTGATAAAAATTTTGAATACAAAAATTATTATTAAACACAAAATTATAAGTGAAATTCACAATATCAGGGAAAATTACTGTTACTTGAAAACGAAGCAAAGTTTAATAAAATCTTGAATAAATTAAAATTAAATCAAAATTGATATATCACAAAATTCAAAAAAATTAATTCAATTGAAATCCAGAAGTGTTAGGCAATTATTAAAATTTGGAAATTAATTCAAAAGTACTAAACAATAATAAAACTTAAAAAAGAATTCTAAGTAAATGCAAATTAATTCACAAGTGTTAAATTCAATTAAATGTGCAATGATTAAGTAATGAAATATACTAAGTTAATTAAATTGTGAATGCAAACGAAAACACAGAAAAATGTGGAAAATACCAAAATTGTAGAAGGTATTAATCACACAGAATATAAAATAAAAACATACACTGCTATAAGAAAATGGATAAATGCAAAAGAAATCCCTTCAAATGAAACAAACACAAAACACAAAAATTTGCAATATGTAAAAATTGAAATTGTTCTTCAAACCACTGTAAATATTAGTTGCAACTAATAAAAATACAACACTTTACCTTGGTACCAATTTCTTTCTGCTGCAGCTTGTTCAAGAAATTCACCAATTCACAATATTTCACAAAAATAGGCGCCGTTACACACTTGTACAATGTTTGTTCAGATTCCACGAAAAGACTACATAATACTAAATAACTAAGAAATCTCAAATCTGAAATCTAAAAGTTATGAGTGACCATTCAGTAAGTATTCAATCTTTACGTTACATTGAAATCAAAAGTGCTGTGTGTGAGAGATGAGAGAGAGAGAGAGAGAGAGAGAGATGTAAATGCTATGAGGATTTAAGTGTGAATGAAACTGCACAGTGGATCTGGCACAAAACGTTTTTGGTATCGGAAAGATGATGCAATCCTTCTAGAAGCTTCTAATATGACGTAACTTTACAGAAAAATTGTAAAATCTGCACATGGTTATCGACAAAGAAGTACGCATCTGAAACCAGTCATGTCATGTACATAGTATGGTCAACAAAGAGTTACTCGATCGAAGCAAAAGTCCCTATCAGACGTGATGACAGGAATCCAAAACACCACAGAGATCTCGAGATCTCTTATCAAACGTGTTGACAGGAATGGAGAACAAAGCAGAGACTTCGGGGTCTCTTAAATTCGAGGTGATGACATATTAAGGAAACAACTCTAGCTCGGAACGAGCAAAGTTAATCTTCTCTCTTTCTTTTCATACTTCTTTATATATTCTTTTATATTATGTTATGCAAAATCTGAACACACATTTTAGACATCCTGTAACTCTAAGCTAGCTAAGGAGTTTGAAAAATGTTGCAAAACTCTATTCTAGAGTCTAGGAGAAGTTATGTGCGTTTTGAAAGTAGCAACATATAATATATATATATATATATATATATATATATATATATATATATATATATATTATATATATATATATATATATATAATATATATATATATATATATATATATATATATATATATATATATATATATATATATATATATATTTCAACAAATCACTATAGACGTGTGATGATCATGTATGCATTCAGCCAGTTATACTTGATAGAACTGATATGACAGAAAAATGTACAAACTGTTAGTGAGAAACAATATTGTAGAAAGTGGTAATGCTCTATTTAACAAGAATATTAAGAAAGTATTGTATAACTGTAAGAGTTTAGCATAAAAATTTCTAACTATTTGTCCAACCTCTCCTTATTTTTATGGTACTATAAAGACTCATAACCTAGGTAATCCAGTGAGACCAATTATAAGCTCTGTTGGTTCTTTTACCTGCAAGCTATCAAAATGGCTGCTGGTTGAAATACTTACACCACTTGTGGGAACTGTCTCGGGATGTTCTCTTGAAAATAATGTAGATTTTTTCAGCCATCTTAATAATTTGAACCCAAATTATGACTTTATAATGGTGAGTTTCGACGTTACCTCTCTTTACAAAGGTGCCAATTGATAGATGGCCTGTTAGATTTTCTAGAGGATGAGATGAAAAAATATGCGTTCTGACTGACACACAAATCTTTAATTGAATTAATAAAATTGTGTATCAAAGGTTGTAAGTTTACTTTTTATGGTAATTATTATGAGCAAAAATTAGGTATGGCCATAGGACATCCTCTTCTTGCTATACTTAGTAATTTATGTATGGAATTTTTTGAGAGAAATTATTTACCGAATTTACTGCTAAGGGGTGTGTTATGGGTACGATGTGTGGATGACATTTGTTCATGGCCAGTAAAAATGAATGCAAACAACTTTATCACTAGATTAAACGTACTAGTACCCTCCATATAGTTTACCCTTTTGGGGGAAGACGACAGAAAATTGCTATTTTTAGGCATGTTGGTACATCTGATAGAAAGTTCAAATTTTCTTAAAACTAAGACAGATGATTTTTCTGCTATGTTCTTCAAGGCACTGTGGGTCAGTAGCCCGGAATTTTTAGATCAAGAACTTGACAAGATAACGTGAAATTGCTGGTAATTTGAGGTATCCAAACAATTTTATTGATAACACCTTTTGTAAAGCCCGAAAATTGTTTTACGGATTGACCAAAGCTGAAAAGTTCAATAGCAAAAATCTTTTAGTGCTTTATTTTTTATGAATGTTATAATAACATCCCGAGACAAGTCAAACCACTGAGTATTAATGTTGTGTTTCAAACGCTAGGAACTATTAAAAACTTGCTAATTAGAAATTCACCGAGGAATGGAATAGGATGTATTTATAAGATTCCAAGTAAACAAGGTAATAAATCGCACAAACGACAAAGTGTGAAGACGCTGACCATTCGATTGAAACAACACAAATATTGTGTAAGAACTGGTAATATATCAAAAGCATTATTTGCACATATGAATAATAGTAATCATGGTATCAATTAGACAGAATCAAAGGAATTATATTTTGCAAAGATCTAGTGAAAAGAAATTTAACATAAAGTGAATGAAGTGGCTTAAAAGGTTACCTGCTTATTTTAACACCTCGATGTTTTTAAAGGCGAGAATTATTTGGGTCCTGATATAAAAGTCTCAAGCTATAACCTAACCTGGGACTAACCCCCTCAAGGGGAACGGACTGACATCCCGAGAAGGTGTTTTAGGCGAAAGACGTGCCCTCTACTGCAAGTGCCAACCAACCTCCCACGGCGATTGACTACCCACCCACCCTGGCTAACCCCCATTCACTCATATGATCACCTCTCTCATCTCTCATCTTCGTGAGTTGGCATGGATGCGTTAGATATAATCTCTTGGAATACTTTGGCCTCAAGCGGAACATTCTTCTCCTAAACATGTTCTCTCCTAGACATGTTCTTTAAAACCTTCAAAGGCATCATTGCATTGCAAGAAACGCTCCTCTGGCCTCATGACCTTGTCATCTGTGATTCAGTACATGAAGAGTTCAGAGCTTTCTCATCCTCATCGATGCAAGTTACATATCCAATCGTAGCCAGTCGCCTGAAAAGAGGCCTTTCTTTCCTGTGGCACAAATGGTGGACAATATGGTAAATGTGATGACCTATAGGAGTGATAGATTGCTGGAGCTTCAAGTGACAGTTGGTGACTCTAAGATCCTAATAAATAATGTGTATATGCCCCGGGAAATAACAATGATTTTGATCAGTACTGCTTGATTCTAGGTGAATTACTCAGTATTATTCACGATTCTCCTGCTGATCATATTATGGCATAATCGGGGACCGTTATTCTTACCCCACAAAACAATTTTACAACGAACTTACTCTCTTCTGTCAAACCCATGCTCTCGAAGTTAGAGATGTAATGCTCCTTCTTTCCTCCTCCTATTCTTATGTGCAAAATAGAACGGACACAATTACAAACTTCTGCCTTGACCACTGCATCATGTCTCCGTAACTTCATGATTCTAATGTGACCTGTAACATCCCTTTACAGTTGTTATTCAGTTCCCCATCCCTCCCTACCGTGAAACCCCTAACTGATCGCCCACCAGCTGTTAACTGGACTTCTAAAAACCAACAGAAAACCAGCTACTTTAGGGTGACCACAGAAATGACCACCACTGGAGAGATCTGGAAGAATTCTATTCAAACATAATTTCTGTAATCCTTGCCTACGGCAGGGCTACCTTTAGATTTCGTAAATGCAATTCTCATATATATATATATATATATATATATATATATATATATATATATATATATATATATATTATATATATATACCTGGCTGGAATGACTTGGTTAAAGATCTGCATAAATATTCACGAGAAATGCCTACTGTGAAGGCAAAATGGTTCACGGGGTAAGGACACTTTGCATTGCTAATGAAACAGGCGAGAGTACAGTTCAAACTTGCTCTAAAGTACTGCAGAATAATGAAAAAAAAACAACTAAGAGCTGATGCAACGGCTAGAAATTTAGAATCTGGCGTTTATTCTTTTCTTTGAAAAGACATTCATTCCATAAATCCCAAAACTAAAAAGCTATCGCAGAGAGTAGGAGCAGCTGTCGGTGACGAGGCTATCGCAACAATGTTGGGCGATCACTCCAGTACTATCCTGAATTGCATAAACGATCAAGACTCTCAAAGGGATATTGATAACCTTACTGATAACATTCAATTTCACTTCGCAGATCGCATTACGCCAGGTAACATCAACGATGCCACAAACAACCCAACTAATAATAAATCGCCCGGCTGTGATGGCCTTACTGCTGAAGCTTTATTGAGCCACCCGATAAGTTAAATTGTGAAACTTCTCCAATTTCTACACACCACCGACAACCAGTTCGAATTTAAAGCAAACCACTCCACTGACCATTATCTACTTCCTGAAAGAATTGTCGAGTTATTACCTATCACCAGCCTCTCCTGTTTTCCTTTATTTTGTAGACGTGAGAAAAGCATTTGACAGAGTAAAGTACCCGAAGGTCTTCCTGAAGCTGCGTAAAAGAGGCACATCTTTATATTTAATTATCATTTTATATTGCTGGTTCTCCACATAGTAATTCTGTGTCAAATCGGGTAACGTATTGTCGTATAACTTCGGCTCCTTAATCGGACTTCGGCAAAGAGAAATTCTCTTTCCATACCTGTTTAATACGTACACAGATGCCTTAAATATCAAACTGACTCATTCCAAATCAGATGCACTGTTAATGAAACCACTATAAACAACCTCTGTTACGCCAACGATATGATTCTGATTTCCCCATCAGTGCAAGGTCTCCAGCGACTCATCGCCACTTGCCGTCAATAAGCAGAAGAATTTGATATTCTATTCAAGGAAACAAGACCCAGTGCATGTTACTGCTCCCGAGATTGCTTAAGCATATTGCAAAACCACAAATGTTCCACGAAAATCATCGGCTGGAATTCGTGCATGAAATTCTGTGTTTTGGTCACATTATCACGGGTGACCTAAAAGATATGACAGACAGAATAGAGGCGTCGTAAACTATGTGCAACTGGCAACATGATTGCATCGAGGTTTGACTTCTGCCACCGAGACACGAAACTGCTGTTTTTCCGCTTGTACTGGCACAGTATATATATGAGTGTTCCCCTTCGACAAACTATACCCAAGAGACTATGAGACGTATCACTGTTGTTCTCAATGCCATTCTGAGACGTCTCATAAACACTCGTCGCTACTACTCTGCCCCGCAGGTGTTCATAGAAAACCGCCTGGATAACTTAAAAATCATTGTAAGGCGAACAATGTCCAGTCTGATCACCCGACTGAGAAACAACAGCAATTCGTTCATACAAAGCATCCTAAGCAGTGAGGCAAGATCTAAATTATGGGAAAGATGAAAACATGAGGCGTCTGTTCCCTAAATGACTTAATCTTTAGTTTTGCAAAGTATCATAGACAGAATCCGTCATTATTATTACAATATCTACCATTATTTTTTATTACTAGTATTTTCTTTCTTTTTCATTATTACTGTGAATATAATCAGTATAGAGTTTTGCTAATTAAAATTTTCGTATTCAGCCTTCTGGAACTGACTACTGTAACCACCTTACGTAGGCCTGTTCCTGGAATTTGTTTATATGCAATCTGTTCACTAATTGTTATACATTTTTGTTTTTTCAATTACTATTATCAATATTATTACTGTTATTACCATTATTATGAATACTATCTTTAATACTCCTTCAGCACCTTTGTGGATATTGCCTATTTATAATTTTTATCATGTTTTCTGATGTATCTAAATTATGCATGTTATTGTCTATACTTTGTATATTCCATGTATATGGCATTTAGCTGAAAAAAAATTATTATTATTAACAGTATTGTTAAAAATGACTGTGAAAATTTATTAAATAACAGCCTAGATTTATATAAATTGCTGAAATTTTAACGAGGGGTATTTTAAAACAGGCTATTAAGCATTACCACTGTTCGAAAATTGTTCGCGTTGTTTGTATTTCTAGCATTACTTGTCTTGCCACAAAGTCTTCTTGTGACTGTATTTGTTTCCTTGGCATACCTGAACCCTGATGAGGTGCAGAAATACATAAAAGCGCTTGGTTCAAGTCCAGTTCTTTTCAACTTTTCTTAACTGAATACACGCACACACATATATATGTGTATGTGTGTGTCTGTGTGTATGTGTTTGTTTATGTGTATATATTATAAATGATGAGTTTTTCCACGGAGTGCGGCGATCACTGAATATTGTTTATTCTCTAGGCCTCTCCAAAAAACAGCATAGATTTATTACTATTAACAAATTTAGGCCTTTTCATCTATTTTATAATACATTAATTCTCCTAAGTAGCAAGTTCAATGAATGTTGTTTTTTAAGTATTTGTGTACTTAATTTTATGATGACTAATACGTAACTAGTACAGCAAAATCATCTAGGAAGTTTGATTGCTGAGTGGCCTGACTCTGAATTAGATATATGATTGATCTTGTGCTAAAAATACCCATAAAGATTGTCAATCCGGAGTGTATATATATATATATATAGAGAGAGAGAGAGAGAGAGAGATTTAAATGGATGTATGTATGCATGTTTGTGTACATTTGCCACCTAAACAGTAATTTCAACCAACCTTTGTATACATATGACTTACCATTTGGAAAAGAATACTGTGGGGGTAAGACATCACTGGCACCAAAAGTTTGGTGTGGGAAAGGGTAGGAAAGGGGTGCAATGTAAAAATAACTGGAGACAATAGATATTAGTGTCTTATTCATAGTTTTCAGGTCGTTCACATGAACACTGACAATGCCCTTCAAGTCCAAGCTCAGCTCCGATAAGGAGGGGGTGATTTGTAAAAATAGCCAAAAAATGCAGATATTAGTGTCTAAGCCATAGTTTCTGCAGTCGATTAGAAGAATAGTGACACTCCCGGTGCCCTTTAAGATCAAGTTCAGCCCTGATGTGAAGGGAAGTGAGATGTGGGTGGGAAGAGGATGACATATAAAATAGCCATAAAATACAGATGCTAGTGTCAAATCACTTAGTTTTCGAGGTTGCTGACATGAATAATGACATTCACGATGCCCTTTAAGTCCAATCTCAGGACCAATAGCGAGGGGCTGGTGAGAAGAGGGTGGAAATGGGCTGACGTTAAAAATAACAAAAAAAGACCAATATTAAGTTCTAATTCATAGTTTTTGAGTTGCTGATTTTAATAGTGACACTCCTGATGCCCTTCAAGTCCAAGTTCAGCCGTGATAGGAAAGTGGGAGTTTACTACGAAGGGGATGGGAAGTGGGTGACAGGTAAAAATAACTTTAAACAACAGATATTAGTGTCTAATCCGGCGTGCCATGTAAGAATAACCTAAAATGACTGATTTTAGCGTCTATTCCATAGTTTCTGAGGTTGCTGAGATACATAGTGACACTCCTGATGCCTTTTAAGTCCAAGTTCAGCCCCCAATAGGAAGGGGTGGGAAGGGGATGACATAAAAATAACCAAAAACAACAGACATTTGTGTAATTTCAGATGTAAATGAGATGTATAGTTACACTCGCGATGTCATTCAAGTCAAAGTTCAGCGCTGATAGGATGGGAATTGGGTGTCATGTAAAACTAACAAAAATGACAGATATTAGTGTCTAATTAATAATAATAATATTGTCCTTTATTTCAGCTCAGGGCTATATATACATGGAATATACAAATTACAGACAGTAGCATACACAATCAAGATACATGAGACAACATGATAAAAAACATGAATAATCGGCACTTAGACACAAAATAGCTGGGGTAGCATAAAAGATAGTAATCATAATACTGGTAATAATAGTAATACTATTGGTGAGAAAAAAAATGCATTGAGAGTTATAACAGTTAGTGCAGTTAAATTTCAACTAGAGACCTTAGGTGGTTACAGTAGTCAGTTCCAGAGGGCTAAATACGAAAATTGAATGTAAAAAAACTTTAACTTGATAGTAATCACAGTAACAATGAAAAATTAAAATATCAGCAATAAATATAATAATGACAGAATCTGCAGATGACATCTTGCCAATACAGAGATTAAGTCCTTAAGGGGACAAAGGCCTCATTTTCCCATCTTTCTCACAATTTAGATCTTCTTCTTGCCTCACTCTTTAGGATGCTTTGTATGAGCGAGTTGTTGCTGTTTCTCATGCGGGTTACCAGACTGGACATTGTTCGCCTAACAATGAATTTTTAAATTGTCCAGGTGGTTTTCTATGAACATCTGTTTGGCGGAGTGGTAGCGGGGAGTGTTTGTGAGGCGTCTCAGAATGTCATTGTGCACAATAGTGATGCGTCTCATGGTCTCTCGGGTATAGTTCGTCCAGAGGGAACACCCATAGATACTGTGGCAATACGAGCGGAAGAGCAGCAGTTTCACGTCTCAATGACAGAAGGCAAACCTCCTTGCAATCATGTTGGCAGTTGCACATAGTTTACGACGCCTCTGTTCAATGTCTGCCATATCTTGTAAGTCGTCGGTGATAATGTGACCCAAATACGGAAATTCGTGCACAAATTCCAGCCGATGGTTTCTGAGGAAAATTTGTGGTTCAGCAATATGCTGATCTCGGGCAGAGTCAAAGTAATAGGGTCTGCTCACGAGGCGGTACTAAAACCTATCCCCGCCCCTTGTGAACGTCATCAGTTACAAAAGGACCATATCTTTATGAAACTATATTTACCATAACATTTTCATATAACTATTTTTGTGATGGCGTTTTTTTATATGAATATTCCTTATATTGCATGTTGCCGTATACCACGTTAAAGTACAAAGAATGCTCTTTCAAATGATATATAGCACATTACAATTACGATTAATTTCAAACCCACAAGCGCGCACAGAAAAAATTATCTACGCACACAGAAATGTGCAATTACGTCATCCGTCAACCTACATAAATTCACGTTTCGTAGCGTAACTGACTAAGGGATGATAATAGATAGAAACTGAAAAATGGATTAGAAAGCTGATAAAATTTACTATATAATACATAAATAAAATTGATAGGTGTTCTCAGAAATTTTCGAGGAATTCTAGGTCAAAGACGGACCAAAATCTTTAAATTTTATGTAAATATTTACCACATTTTTCTTACAAAATTTTTAATCTTATTACATTTTGCCATATACCATGTAAAAGTACAAAGAATGCCCTTTCAATTGGTATATGACACATTATAATTACAATTACTTTCAAACCCATAATCGCGCACAGCAAATATTACCTACGCACGCAAAAATTATAAAAAATTAACTGTTCTTGGGAGATCTGAAATCTAGCCCCGCCCCTTGTGAAACGTCATCAGATACATCCATCCAGACTGACGAATAACTCTTTGTACTTTTTTTCGAAAATATTATAATTGTTTGAGGTATGCATAATTAATACCTTTATGTATACAGTTTGTGTTATTTGTAAACTCATTTTCTTCATCATTTATTCCTTTGATTCCTGGTATCGTATATGATATTGTTTTCTTTTTTGAGGTCAAGTCGTGCAAATGCAACTGCCATTTTGTACACTGCCTGTATCCACATTTTCTTTGTATTTATTGCGTAACAATAAGTATTCTTAAGAAGATTTGGAAAATATAATTAATCTATCATTCTAACCTTTTGCATAAAAAAAAGTTGCTTTTCAAAGTGAGGTATGAACACAGTGACAGAACTAAATACATTTCTTTAGAATTATTTAAAATCTTGATAATATTACTACCTGAAAGAGAGAGAGAGAGAGAGAGAGAGAGAGAGAGAGAGAGAGAGAGAGAGAGAGAGAGAGAGTTGTCATGTTATAAAAAATGGACTTGCAGAGACTACAGCAAACCAGTTTATAGGTAATTAAATAAATAAGTAAAGAATAAATATATGAAGAAAGCTGGAGTAGCTATGTGTGTTTATGTGCAATAAAACAAGGCTTGGTGACTAAATGAGAGAAAGGGTATTAAAAAACATCAAGCATGTGGCCACTTTACAGATTTTATCAAGATTTTATCAAAAACACCATGCAAAATGGATTAAATGTATAAAAACTAAAGGTTCTTTAAGTAATTCAATGGAGAAGCACAGAAGTGTTACTCTTGTGACATCACAGTATTAGCTCCGCCCCCACTGCCGAGTTGAGCAGACCCTCTATACTTTGAATGGGTATTAAAAAACATCAAACATGTGACCTCTTTACAGATTCTGTCAAAATTTTATAAAAAAAAAAAAAAACCATGCAATATGGATTGAATGTATAAAAACTAAAGGTTCTTTTAGTAATTCAATGGAGACGCATGGGCAGTGTTACTCTTCTGACGTCACAGCATTAGCTCCGCCCCCACTACCGAGTTGAGCAGACCATATTACTCTGACTCTGATCTCAGGAGTAGTGACATGTACTGGATCTTGGTTTCGTTGTAGATTATATAAAATTCTTCTGCATACTGGCGGCAAGTGTCGATGAGTCGTTGGAGGCCTTGCACTGATGGGCAAATCAGAACCATATCGTCGGCGTAACAGAGGTTGTTTATAGTTGTTTCATTGACAGCACATCCAATTGGGAGTGAGTTCAGTTTGACATTCAAGGCATCTGTGTACATATTAAACAGGTATGGAGAGAGAATGTCCCCTTGCCGAACCCCGTTTAGGGAGCCGAAGGTGTACGATAATACATTGCCCCTTTTGACACAGAATTAATGTGTGGAGAACCAGCAATGTAAAATCCCAATTAGATATAGGGGTGTGCCCCTTTTATGCAGCTTCAGGAAGAGCTTCAGATAGTTTACTCTGTCAAATACTTTTCTCACATCTACAAAACTAAGGAAAACAGGAAAGGCTGATGGTAGGTAGTAGTTCAGCAATTCTTTCAGTATGTAGATGCAGGTGTCGGTTGAGTGGTTTGCTTTAAACACGAACTGGTTGTCAGTGGTGTGTAGAAAGGGGAGAAGTCTCACTAGAAGAACCAACTCAAGTATCTTTGATGCAATCATTGTGATTGCAATCGGTTGGTAGTTGCCAGGGTCAGCAGCATCCTTTAGCTTGTTTTTGATTAATGGTATCAAGTGAATTAAGAGTAGGGAGTCTGGAAGAAACCGGCGAATTATGCACGCATTGAATAGGGCAGCTAGCAAAATGTAAATTATCGGATGGCAGAATTTGAAAGCCTTTGCGGGAAGACCATCACAGCCGTGTGATTTATTATTAGGTAGGCTGTTTATGGCATCGCTGATGTTACCAGGCGTAATACGGTCTACAAAATGAAATTGAATGTTGTCAGTAAGGAGGTTCTCTTCATCCCTTCGGGAATCTTGATCATTTATGCAATTCAGGATATTGTTGAAGTGATCGCCCCACATACTTGCGATAGCTTCGTCTCCGACTGCTTCCCCTACTCTCTGTGATAGCTTTTTAGTTTTGGGATTTAGGGACTGGATATCTTTCCAAAGATGAGGATAATCACCAGATTCTAAGTTTCTAGACATTGCATCGGCTCTTAGTTGTTTTTCATTTAACCTGCAGTGCTTAAGAGCAAGTTTGAACTGCACTCTCGTCTGTCTCATTAGTAATGCAGTGTACCCTTCCCTCGGGCTACCATTTTGCCTCCACAGTAAAAACATTTCTCGTGAGTATGTATACAAATCTTTAACCAAGTCATTCCATCCAGCTATATTACGAGAATTACCTTGACGAAATCTATAGGTTGCTGAGATAAATAGTGACACTCCTATGCCTTTTAAGTCCAAGTTCATAGTTTTCGAGGCCACTGAGATGATTAGTGAAATTTCCGATGGCCTTTAATTAAGTTCAAGTTTAGCCTTAGGGAGGGTGGGCAGGGGTGAGGAGGGGTAAAAAACCAAATGTAAAAATGACAGGTATAAGAGTGTAATCTATATTTTTCGAGGTCACTGTGAAGAATAGAGGCGTTCCTGATGACCTTCAATTCCAAGTTCGGCCCCAATAGGAATTGGGGGATGGCAGTGTGAGAAGTGGTGAAATATAAAATGTAAAAAATGCTGGGCAATGTAACTGAAGCAACTTTCTTTACAGGAATGAGAGAGAGAGAGAGAGAGAGAGAGAGAGAGATAGAGAGAGAGAGAGAGAAAGAGAGAGAGAGAGAGAGAGAATGTTTATATATATATATATATATATATGTGTGTGTGTGTGTGTGTGTGTGTGTGTGTGTGTGTGTGTATGTTGTTGTTGTATGTATGGATGTATGTATGTATGTATGTATGCATGTATGTTTGTATGTATGTATATCCAGATTCCATGAAAATATATCTGATTCATATTACATCAATAGTATGTTCTCATTTTGTAACGGCCTATACAGAGGACAGAGAATTGGCTAGGAAAGAAAACAATAGATGTCAAGGTCATAAACACAGTGTTGTCTACACTATAACGAATACACAAGGACAGATAATCCCTAGCTGTGTTCTATAATTTCACAACCAAATCTTTCCTTATGCTGTGACCAAACAAATAACCTCCGCCTCGCTTGGCGGCTTTCCAGAATTCTACATTCCAGATTCCGAAGGTCTTTCTTATTGGTTCCTTAATGCCCGACCAGGAGAATATCATATCTATATTCAGCATAGAAGTAGAAATGCCATGAAACAAATTCTACCATTTTTGTTCTTTTCGACATATGGAGCGAGTTAATATTTTATAATGATGCAAAGATAGCCTTCTTCTTGCATATTTGAAAACATATAACTCAAGGTATATAGAATGGGTCAGGTAGAGTCATTTGTGGTGGGTTGCGGCTTATCCCCCCAAAGAGCTGCACCTCCTGGAGGACAGATCGGTGCGAAAAGTCACTCAGCTTCCGTTTCATTCAAATGGAGATCACAGGTCACTTCAGTCATCTCTGCAGTGATTTAGTTTTAGTTTTAAATTCTTCGAATACAACCGTAGTTTTGATTTGTTATATAATCTAAATTATTATTTAAATAATGCCAAACAACTGCGGCGTGTTTGGATCGTATTCAAATAGAAAAAAGGAGGTATCCTTTTTCCGATTCCCTCGTGATGAGGAAACAAGACGGAAATGGGTTCATCGTTGTAAGAGAAAGTACAACTTTAACCCTAGTACTCATCGCATATACAGTAAACATTTTGAAAAAAATATGCATATAAAAGAGACCTGCAGCATAAATGTAAAACATAAACGTAACAGGTACGCAACGTATGAATGTGCGGAAAGCAGTGCAGCTTCTTTCGGAAAAATATCTGAAGCTTTAGATTTCATGGAAGTGAGGGACTTTTGAAGAGTATGTTCAGGGAAAGTACAAGGGACCTTATAGAGGTTGCTCACTCCTGGTTTGATGTGTTCAATTCAAGGGTACCTTATGACAGAAAAAACTCTAGGCATGCTTATGGGATAAAACATACAATGGAGAAAATGCACTCAAACCAGGCAATGGAGTGTATACGACTTGGCATGCCATATTGAAAAGTGACAATTCTAAAAGATTTTTATTTTTTATTTTTGTTAAGTATTTTTCATTTCTATTATAAGCCAGATACTGTTTTCTGTTATCTATGTATATTTATGTTTGTTTATTAAATAATGTATAATAAATAACCCTTTGTAAATAACTGTCATGTCAAATACTAATCGATTTTTTAAGTTCTATCAAGCATATTAATCTAAGGCTTCTATTATATATTAGAAAGCCAAACATTATCAATCCACGATTTTGTATGTGAACAGTGATCTACATGAATTCAAAAGAACACCAAACGTATAGAAGATAACAGAGTGAAAAGGACATATGACACTTACATGCCTAATCCCCCTCCAGGCCTATCACGAAAATACCCCAGAACTACCCCCACGACCAAAGTGACTGTACCTCTCTCCCTTATTCTATATACCTTGATATAACTGACCAGTATGATTGGGATATTTGATTCCCATTATCCTTATAAGAACACCTTGAAAAATACTATTGCCTTTTAATATCGTGCATCTTTTGTTACACGTCTATAAGATGAACATAGTTTGGACACAAAAACATACGAATGATGTTAAAGAAAATTGATCACATGCATATTTCAAGAAACAAAAATAATTACTCCCTGTTTCTTGTAAAAGTATTATAGCTGTGAATACTTAAATTCAGATACATGAAATGGTTCTTATAAAGATGGATATCGCGCATATGTCTCTGCTATAATCGTATGGGAATATTACATCTATTATAGTGTATTAAAAGTGGAGAAAGCATATATTAAAATTTCTACTCCCGCTACTTGCACTGCAGCGAAAAAATCCGATTAAACTGGAGAGGCCGTATGTGTAAGTTTGCAAAACACCAACACATAAAAACTTTGTATAGATGGTAAACCTCCCTGAGTAAAACGCATGCAAAGGTCTAAGATAGAAGAGGATCCTCTCATGCATTAAATATATTTATTTTTCCCCTTGTATCTTTACATATACTCGTACTTTATAGTATATTGATAATTTCCTAGAAAAGTAGAAAATTACATTAAATATAATCATTCTTATGGTTGCGACTGTAAAATTCAATAATTTTGTTTTGTCTGTATTTATTTGTTGTTTAAAAATCGACAGTAAAATTATTTTAAGGTATACTTTTTTAAAAACAAATATCTACATATTCATTTATGGAGTCCAGTTACGGTGATTTAGATAAACAAAAGTTTACGTTTTATGCTTATTTCATCTCTTTCTATATTAAATTCACCAAGGACAATTACTTGTTTGGAAGAACACTGCTTTGAGGTTCAAAATCTTGTTTCTTCTGTTCCACATCTCTTTGTATAAGTCGGCCACGGCAGGCCCTGGGGATATGGCGCATCCTATGAAGATCAAAGAGATGGCGCCGACAAAAAAGCCTTTTATGAATTCTCGAGTCTTTGCCTTTGGTTAATTAATGTCATTTCCACTCTCTTAAGGATCAGAAAATTATACTCCGTCAGACTAATTACTTTGTAGATATTCTTTAATTAATGTGATAGAAAAATTCTAGCTCACTGCCGGATGAAGGTCTTTGTAATCATTAATCCTTTCTTTGGATCTGTAAGGGGGCTCCTGCCAAGCTCTCCTCGAGATTTTTATGAATTTTTGGTGCCTCTAAAGACGTTAATTTTTATTTTACATATCTGCAACGCACTACTGTTCAACAAAAAACTTCATGTACTTATATTCTAAACTGCACATACTTTTTCTTCACCAGTTCCGTCTTTACAATAAACAAGTAAAAAATGTGACATAGTGTCTTCAGCGCAATCGATTTTCTGTACAGCATATAATAAGGACACCAAAAATAGTGGTATAATGCTGTACGAGCTGTGGCTCATGAAACTTTAACGACAGTCCAGTGGTGGCGTGGACTATCTCGTTGCCAGACAAACGATTATGAATAACTTTAACCATAAATAAAATAAAAACTATGAAGCTAAAAGGCTGCAATTTGATATTTTTAATGATTGAAGGGTAGATGATCAAGGCAAGGGATTTTATATACTTCTATGTATTTGGAGACTGGCTTTTGTTGGATGTTACCCAGGGTTCTGGCTAAGGTTAGGTAGAAGCAAAACCAAGTCCCCAAACGAAAACGGGTATACAAAATCCTTTGCCTTGACTGTAACCAATCCTGCATTAGCATTACAGGTAAATCACTCCCCTCAGAGATTAATACAACATAAACGGTCAGTAGGGTATGGCTTAACAGAGCCCAAAATTTTTAACCACATTAAGAACTTTAATCACAGAATAAACTTGATTTTGTTATGTATAATTTATAACAGCAATTGTCCATTCTAAAGCCAGATGGTAGAATCTGCACTGATTCAGCAAAGAAATAGGTTGAACCTCTCAAAAGGAGCTTGGGACTCAGATATTATAGATAAAATCTTTCTCCAACCAAGAATGAAGAAGATTAAGAAGCTATCAACTGGAGTGATATAATGACTGACCTCTGGCACTCTTGGTATAAATACTGCTTTTATGTTATTCTTATTAATCATATATTTGCCTGTCAAGGAAACGGTAGTTGTCTGAAATATATATAATTAAATCTCTACCTTTTGGCATTTTTATAGGCTCCTTTTATTAGATGAATTCTGTTTTAACAAAAAATATTTCACAGCCTCACACACACACACGCTGAGGGAATAATTTCAATCTAATAATGTAAAATTCAAATTGTAAAGAGGAAAGCGAGGAGTAGAGAAACGACCTTTTCGTGTTAGAACCCAGTCATCAATTTCCCTTCCATGTTGTGATTGGCTTAAGGGTCCCCTTGAGAGTATTTTGACATAGAAGATATCTTCTCTTGTTCTCATAAACCAAATGAAGAAGGAAAATATCCTAATGGCCTTCTCCCCTCGATATTTCCAAGATCCAATCATGGTTATCTACTGACCGTTGTTAAATCCCGAGAAGGGTCACCACACTTTAGAGACCTGTGCCTCTTTTCCCGAACTAATTTAGCACAAACCACTAAATTAAGAGCTTCCTGCCAAGTTGTGAAATTTCACACATCTCATGGGAGGTCTCACGGGCTTATAACTCCAACCTTCAACCTTTTTCGAGAGTAGCAATATCAGTTATCAAACTCGGCTATATATACAGTCTGACCCAGCCTATCAAATCACATTTCGCCACAGCCAGTAACTGAAGGCCTTGCTCGCAATATACCAACCCAGAAGCAGTCTTGTGCCTTACAGCTCAGCCTGCCGCTCTCCTTAACCAGCGTGTTGGAGCTGAAAATGTTAGTATTTTCAGGTAACCATGAACTGTACATCTGGACTCTGCCTATGATTCCTGACACTGCACACCTGCGGGGAAGCCCTGCAAGCAACCCACGTCCATCGTCCAGTACCCTGGTACAGTTCTTACATCTGTCACGCCATGGACTAAAGGTAACTGAACGTAAACATTTGTTCTGTTAGTCCTTCACCCTCTGTTCTAGCACCCATTCCTATTTTCTTTCAACTGTGTTTTCTCCTGTAAATTCCCACTCTTAGAATTCCTGTCTCCCTATGAGACCCCAGTGAGTGATTTAGTATGAAATAGTGATATCAGTGATCATAATTAGTTGATTTAAATCGAGTTATGCTCAATTCACCTCATGTAATATCGAAGAGGTGATAGCCTAAGAAATCTTGCAATTGCTGTGTAAATTTACTCTTACCAATACCAGTATTTCATTGTCAAATGCTTTGTAGATTTGTGTAGACTGCCCCGTTTTGTGCCTGCCCCTGTAGCTCATCAGTGCCACTCACCTCACTCTGCCAGTGCCGATATCGGGTGCCATATCCCTGAATGCCAGCGACGCTCACGCTCACTTACAGTGCTCTACTGCATAGTATTCTTGTGTATTGCAAATTTTAAGTTATCGATCCGTACTTTCATGCACCTACATGTACATGATCCCATAGGATAAGTGTTGTGCTTGCAACTTGGTGGCACTTTGCATCGATATTGAGAATAGTAAAGTTACAAGTGCTGCAAAGCCAAACAGAGCTCCTGTAATTGTATATCATCTGATTGCTCCTTTTAGAAAATATATTGATTTGTGAACAGATTACATGTAATATTCATTCCTTATCTTTGGAAAGTAATTCTGGTTGTTCTATCAAGGGTTTTATTTTTATATCCTGTTCTTAGTCTGCGTGCCATTAGTGAGGAAAAGCTTAGGATTTTGTATTTACTAATTATGCTTTAACCGTGGCATTGCAACTATGAATATGTATATATATATGATATATATATTATATACAAATATATAATCTATATATATAAGGTATACCTATAATAACATAATTACATATCACACACAATTAAGACAAATAAACCATACATATATTGAATAATATATATATACGCAGAGTGTCAATACATATATATATATATAAAGGTATAAGCCACGAGGGAAAATAAACAACGGAGGTTCCGCAAGATCTTTCGACGTTCAACGTCCTTTACTTAGCAGATGAACTGACTTACATGAGGAATTGACAATACAAGAAAGGTCGTATACCTGACAGATAGGGATTATAAAGAGATTAGTACCTAGAATCCCAAACAAGCATAAGCATGGGTACAATTTAAAAAAAAAAACAAAAAGATTAAGACAATCTACTCAGACACAAGGACAAGACAATTAAAGGATTATTACAGGTGACAGCTATCCAGAACTTTGGTAAACAAAAACATATTCACAATACATATCCACAATACATATTAAACATACATATACAACGAAGATATCTCTAAGGCAACTAATTTTTATTTAAGTCTGTAATTATATCTTTGAGGTCATTCTTAAACATGTTACAAATACAAGGGTCTAAATTAAACAGGCCACGACTAATATTGTAATTACAATGAGAAATAAGTTGTATTAAAGCAGATTCTAAAAGATTTCGTGATAAGACATCTTTTGACCTTGTAATTACTGAACTACCAATCCAATTTATTCGGTGGTTGTTTTCACCAAAATGAATGAATATTTCATCAGATGTTTTCCCAGTTTTTACAGAACATTTATGCTGGCTTAATCTTACTTCTAAGCCCTTGCTCAACTGTCCGAGATAAAATGAGGGACAGTCCATACATGGAATTTTATGTATTATGTTGTTGCTTTCTCTGGGGCCATTTTTTATTAACATTCCTTTTAGTGTGTTATTATGGGAAAAAACAAGATTGACCTTAAAGGCTTTTAACAATGATTTAATGGTTTCAAATCCGTTAAAATAAGGTAAACTGAGAATGTTCTTAGAATTTTCTTTCTCCGTGTTACACTATACAACTTTTTGTGGGCTATATTATAACAAATATCTAATATATAGGATCCTTGTTTAAGATAAAAGATCAGCTGTGTCCTTATATGTCTTCTGGTGTCATTTATAAATATACTTGCCCTAAATGTATTTCAGGGATTTACGTGGGATCCACCAGTCGACTACTTAAGGTGCGCATCGATTCACATTGGGGAATCAGTTTCCGCACAGGGAGCAGAATCTCAAACCCAGAGAACTCCAATATCAGGAACCATGCAAAACAATGCAAAAACCAACATTGACAACAAAGATTTCAGTGTAATCGGTCATACTACCAAACCACAAGAGTTAACAATCCTTGAGTCATTGTTTATAAAACAACTCGTACCATCGTTAAACACCCATACATCTTCGAGTCAATTGTATTTAGCATAAGTTCGTACTGTGGTGGTTTCCTTCCATTTAGTTCCTTGCTGTCTCATCTCTAGGTTGGTTGTGTTTTTATTTTTATCTATTTAATTTTTACTCTAATGTATATTAAATGAACTTTTAGACTATACTTTTAACTTTTTTATGTGTTTATCTTTTCTTATGTGCAGCCCAGAAGATGTAATTCTGTAAATAATTACGAAACGTCAGCAAGATGATAAAAAAGACAGCCTAGTGATGTATGGTTTTTGTCCGCTCTTTCCTCTGATTTATAGATATATTATATATATTATATATATATATATTAGATATATATCATAATTATATATATATTTATACTGTAAGTGCCACCACCGCAGTTTTGTGGGTTCAAGCTTTAGGATTTGCAATTGATTTGTCTAAATGAATGACTTGTCTCAAATTAGATGCCCTTGCAACGGGACAACTTAATCAATGGTCAGATGGTCCAACAAAAGTGGGCAGGAACATAAAAGTAAAAGTATTGCTGTGAAAAGTGTACAAAGCTACCAAATTGGTTCAAAAAAACACTATGCCTCCACTAAAATAAAGTATAATTTTACTAAAATTGCAAAGATATTACAGGGGTTTCCATAGAACCTTATGGCTATGTTTACTATGTTAATAGATTGCTAAGACTAACTAGTGCCACACCAGGTACGAAGTGATATAACTAGAATAACTAGAATCAGCTTCTAAATTAACACGTTTAAAGTATGTAGGATTTCCTTTGATGGGTCTGACACAGAATAGCAGGGGGAAACGTACCCCTCTACACTGTGTCTATGACACTTAGAAAATATAGTGCATCTAAGAACACTAGCTTGACAAACATTTAAACACAACAGCACTGCCGGTAAATAATTGACTTTACTTGAGGCACAAAAGTAAAGGCAAAACTTTATAAAATTCGCACACTGTTTCGAGTAAATATTTACTTGAACGTTTATTGCCAATACAGCAAAATCACTAATTAAAAGATGACTATATGACTTCAATTAGTAACACCATATCACTGCAATAAGTAACGCGAATGTTTATGTCATTATAATAAAAGGTAACTGGTCACTGGAAGGGAATTGGGATACCAAATTGAAATATGGATTTAGGATCTTGGAATGAGAGTGGAGAGATTTTAGGAATAGCGATTTGATTGCGGACACTGGATACTAGTTGAAAATATCGTTCTTGTTACTTTACCTGATTGAGTCAGCGGACTTGACTCTTGTTGTATGTTGATCCAATAGAAGCAGTTGTTGAGGAACAAATATCTTCACTCTACCAATGAAGGGAGCAGGCAGGGCACAACTGGAATGGCTGGTCGCTCAAAGGCCTTAGTGAGTGGTATATTGTGAGCCATAGTGGAACTCGTCTGGTGTGTGAGCCCAAAATGGAAGGGCTCATAGGCTTCTTGCTTAAGGTAACATGCTGGGCCTGATGAGTCTCTCTCAATTCGTTATGCAGAGCTGGGTCCGAAGATACCTACACAGACTACTGAATTTTGAAAGCAACCTGGGGTGTTTATATCCCCCTCTGCAACCACCATCTTTGATGTTTTCCGATTGGCGGTAGCTATTATCTTATTTTCAAAGGAGACTTTCTTAATCCTGAGGTAATTCTGGAGGAGAACAGTATTTCCACAGTATCTTTGTGTCTTCATTGTCTACAACAAAAAAGGGGATTCGCAAGGGAGAGAAAGGTTGGAATGAGTGGAGTAACTAGGTGCAAAAGGCAAGGGTCAGATCTTAAATGACCGGCAGGTAGGTCGAAATGGGTTGGCCACCGGAGTGGAGATTTTAATGAGGGTATCATGAACCTAAAGGAATTGGCACAATAGAATGAGAAATAGTGCGAAAATTGAATCTGTCCAACCTTCCCATGTGTTGTGACCAAATGCTAGCTGGTCGGTGTGAGACGCTAATGACCGCTAGAGGTCGTTAATTGTGCCACTAGTATCAGCTGATTTTCGTTTGGGATGGTGGATGTAGATAAAATTGTAGTTGGTGAGGCCATCTCTGAAGAAAGTGCTGATAAGCTGCTTACCCCTGGTGCTACGACAACTCAAACCCATTGCAGTCCTCTGTTCAGCCAATGAAAACTCAGCGCTTACCAGACAGAGCACCCGGGACACAATAAATACCGCCGAACGACCCCATTCGAATCAGTTCACCCTCACCCTTCCTTGAAAATGAACCGATGATACGGTTGGAACGTTGGAATTCCGTTACGTCCTTAGACAATGTCCAGACTAAGATTTGTTAACTCTACGGCGACCATACGCCACTTTTGTTATCATATCAATGAATTAGTATTTTTAGAAAACATTTCTTTAACCTAGATATGAACATCGGCCAGCTATTAGCAAATATCAGCCCTGATGAGAAGAGAATATACAAAAAAACTGAAAAGACCATATATAAAATCAATTCCACTGATGCTGCCATCCTCTTTAACAAAACATGTTTGAGAGAGGGTCTCCTACCTTCATAAACATTAGTAGTTGTAGTCCCTTGAGTGCAACGGAAGCTATTGCTTGAACATCTTCTTCTGGCAAGGAGGAAGGCAGTGACGAAGGTCTGGTGGGTGACATACGTTCTCGCCTTCATACCTATCCTAGACGGGGGTTGCAAGGCCACGCCTGGGAGTGAGTTGCTGCTGAGTGATGCAGGTGTTCTCAAAGGTGCCAAGATCTGCACTAATGCTAGTTCGAGAATCACGAGGGGATTCTTGAGGAATATCCTAATGTCACGCTGTTGTATTTACAATGACTTGAGAAAGAAATGTTGAAGGCTGGAGAAGGTGCAAACTATGACAATCGAGATGAATCTAAACTGATTTATTGTGACACTAAACTGATTTATGATGACATTAAGCTGTCATTCCCATCGCGGGCGAGATTCTGGGAGCTTGTATGATTTATTTGACAGTGAGACGAATTCGACCTAATTTTCCATGGCACTATTTAGCCACTACTATCTGGCAAACATCCAATGGTATATTCATTTATTTCAGTGAAAGCTCTCACAGGATAAATTGGACTAAAACCTCAGTGATTGCCAGCTCTAAAGATTGCTCTTCACAAAATCTTTCAGAATCCTCTATTTTACAACTTAGTTCCAGTTGTTATTTTAACTTTAGCCATGGGATGTACTTTTTGGACTCCTGTATTAGTTAATATGTTCAATGATGACCTAAAAGATGAAGTCACTGACTTAATTACAGATTAGTTACCTTATATATATTTTCTTTGTATTGGTGTTTAATAATCTTTTGTAAAAGTTCACTTTGTAAAAATTTTTATTATTTACCAATTGGAGAGTTTTCAAGTTGTATTTTTACAACAAAGTTTTGGTCACTGTTTTTGCATAATCTTTTAATTGTCTTGTCCTTGCTTCTGAGCTGTTGGGCCTAATCTTTTGTAAAGCCTCTTAGCCTTGTTTTCATAGGTCTACTAATTCTTCAGTTGTGTTGAATTCCAGGTACATATTTTTTCTCTTTGTAAGCCCCATCTTTCATTTATACGAGCTTTCTTTGTAAATTTATTTTTATATTTCCTCAGTCTGGTAAGTAAAGAACAAATACATAACGCATTGAGATCATTATACAAATGGAATGCAATCGACGCATCCATTTCATATGACTACAATTCTTTCTTAAGAATAAAATATTAGTAACGCGTCTTTAAATTTTTATGCTAATCTTCTGTGGAATTTGAACTTCATATTAAACCGGGATTTCCCACTATATAATGGCGTGAAGGTTCCAGTCGTCTGTAATGCGTTATACTTTTACTGTAATAAAAAAATGCCAAAATGAAAATCTTCCTTGTTTGCCTCGTGATAAACTCACCCAAGCGCTTGAAAAATAAATGACCGCAAGGGATCCAGGTTGAAATGCTGCCATTCGAGTCTGGACGTCATGAGGCGTAAATTAAAAGTCATCTGCATAATTCTTAATGAAGGTAATATACCAACGCTCTGCAGGTTGCGGAGCCACTGCCAGGTCACGTCCACTTTATTTTTGTATGTTGGTGTCATGAAAGAAAAGATCGTGACGTTGGTGACATTTCAGGAATGTGGACTCAAAGGGAAGAGTGCAGAGGAGACTGGACTAATGACGTTTTGGATACCTTCAATTTCTCAATTTGTTTGGTTTTCTCGTTTGGATTAACAATTTGTTCGTTAATTAGTTGCCTAATAAAGCCAGGAATTAAATTATCAGTTGGAAGAAAACGAGTCATAAAGATTTCTGTAAAAACTAGATACTTTATCATATGAAAACTGATGTAAGTAAAATTACAACATGAATAATGTGTATAGAATGTTATACAGATATTTTGGGGTTAATAATGCCACTTGGTTTTCTCACGTGCCATTTCATCACATAGGTTCTGGACAAACGAAACAGTCTGTCATAGGGATGTCGTTAATTCAAGATATATAATATCTGAGTTACATAAGAAATGATATTTTCCAAACCTAAAATCCTGACTTTCTATTATAAACGCCCAAGTCCTGCGATGAGACTGCATGCCTCTAACAAGGCGATAGTCTTTTTTTTTTTTTTTTTTAACCATTAACTTATTGCATTATGATTTGAAACAAAATCTACTCTCGGGGTGGACATCTGATTAATAATAGGAAAAGCAGCCGGTATGGTGCGCGTTAGTTTAAAATTGCCTAAGAGAAAAAAAAAGGTGTGGATTTGATTTAATGCTTGTATCATCTTTGAGTCAGTCTTTATTGATATTGCAGTGATATATATAATATATATATATATATATATATATATATATATATATATATATAATATATATATATATATGTGTGTGTGTGTGTGTGTGTTGTGTGTGTGTATGTGTGTGTGTGTGTGCTCGTCCGTGTGTGTGTAACTTTCCTTTCTCGCAGTTTCGAAAGCTTTGCTTTGATATAAGTTCGTCAAAAATGTTTTCAATTGCTGTCGTCGTGTCAAAATTTGAAATATTCCGATCATATATCTTACTACAACAAAATGTCTAGATAACTAATTAAATTTTCTGCATTTTCATTCTTTATCTCGTCTTGCAAAGGTTTATTTTATACATTTTACTCGCAAAATCATACGAAACCTTTACAGTTACAAAAAAACTCGCTTTTAAGTGAACATGAATGTGTGAGTTAACCTTCACTTTAAATGTTTAATTCTCTTCGGACTCAGAAGCTTCAAGTCTCGACGAAGTAGTTATAATTTTTGTGTGGTGGTGAGTGAAAGCCGAATGGTTACCAATTTCTAGAAATCTCGCTTAAAAACCGCAGCCATCCCATTTCGTTCTCCTGGAGTGGTTTGCTCGAGAGAGGAGAGTCCCCATGACTGAAAAGTTAATTAAACTTTTTCTCGCTGCTTGAAAGTTCAGAAGAAGGGTGGCTATCAAAATTGCCATAAATTCCGTCTCAATTTGGTTTGCTTCGTATTGCTTTCTGAAGAGATTTCTCCACAGAGGAAACTTATAACAATTATTGACATTGCAAATCATAAATCCTGTTTGTTGGACAGTTAAAAAATATATTTTTAGATTTGATTAAAGATTAATTTCAAAAGTAGTAAGGCTTCACGTCAATATGATGAAATTGAGAATTTTTTTCTAAATTATTAACTTAAGTATTATTATTAATGTATCATTGGCTAATAAATCCGCAGCTATGTATGTATTTTATATATATATATTATATATATATATATATATATATATATATATATATATATATATATTTATGTGTGTATGTGTGTATACTATATATATATATATATATATATATATATATATATATATATATATATATATATATATATATATATATATATATATATTAACATATATATGTATATATATACATATATAGTATATATATATTATATATATATATATATATATTATATATATATATATATATATATATATATATATAGCCGCTGATTTATTAGCCAATGACGATCAATTAATGTTAGTAATTAGATATTTTGAAAAAAAAATACAACCAGTCATATTCGTCTATAGTCTAAAATCTTGAATATCGTGACATTCAAATTAGTGTGTAGCCTTCCGTAATGTAAACATGAAACTTGCATGTAGGAATTACTGAGAAATCATTAACAACAAATTCACTAATGGCTTTTGATTGAGTGGTTTTGGCTGTCGGCATTTCATGTGGGTTCATCATTTTCAGTTTGACGTTTATATGCATATCCTTTTAGTGTTGGTTCTCATCTGATAACCTATTTCCTATTTCAGATGCTCTCGGCTGCTGCCCTTAAAACCATAAATAATAAGGTTAGCGATTCGCATCAAGCCAGAATGTGGTATAAGCATTTGTCGAATTTCATTTTGTTATATTATTGCAGCTCGCCCCAGTGGTTGAGGGTGATTGTCAGTGGTTGTCAGTAGAGTTATGCTATGAAAACAATAGGAATGAAGATGTCCGTTTGCTGCTACAGAAATCGTTAGGTCAACCGAATTTTCCTCTGCTTCATCGATAAGATCCATTATTTGTTTTCAATATGCACTTATGTAGATGCATGTGTTATTGGTGAAATTACCACGTAATTCGTTCATCTTTCAGTTATGGATGTATTTGCGATAGGATTGTTAAGAAGGCTGTTAAAAAAAACATATTCCATTCAGAAACTGTAACGGGAGAAAGTTAGACAGGTAGGAATACCGTATGTCGGAGGGACCAGGCTGACCGTCACATTGGTTTATGTGAAGTGGTACAAAACGCGTAGTGTTACAAACATTATAGAAGGACTTTCACTATTAATATTGCATCATTGAGATAGATAAGACACTTTCCTGCGATTTCTTGCCATGGTGAATGACAGGAATGGTCACGTCTGGTTATCTTGGATTAGCAAGTATCACAAAATTATATCAAGTATTTTCTTTAATCGATACACCAAAATATGAATGAATAGCAAACAAGCGTCAATTATCATAGAGTTCCACACGAATGCAAACTATAAGTCTACAGTGTTGAGACACATGAACATTTTTGATAACAGGATATTCCTTGTCCACTTACATTGACGATTAATTCCAATAACTAAAATAAACTATTTGAATAAAACTTGAAATCAGTGACGAAAGCTAGTATGTTTCAATTGTTTAACATAACAGTAAAATGTTGATATTAGGTTTCGACGCAAAAGAGGTCTATTACATATTATGAAGACAAATCTCCAGTACACATCACTTTTTCACTTTTTGATACCAGTCGTCATTCAAGTAATGATTTTTTTAGGCAATATTTCATTCGAGTTAAAACATACATAAAAACTTTCATGTTGTTGTATGGTGTATCTGTAAGTGAAAATACGACTCCTTAGTAAGGAAAGCCACAAATTCATATTACTACTACGGAAAAATAATATATTAATGTATTGATTATAAATCCCTTTCACTTCCTCATAACTGTGGACTGAGAAAAGTAAAATAATCTTAGAAAAGAATGACACGAATATGATTTAGTTTTTCAACTATTATACTCTCAGAAATAAAATGATCAAGAACAGTTATAGAAAACCAAATGGGGCTGTCAGAACCTATGCTATAGGATGCAATACTGTGATAAATGATATATTGGAGAAAGGGCCCGTTCTCTGGACCAGAGGAAAAGGGATCTTATTGCAGCCTGACGTTTAGGTAATGTATACAAAGCAATTGCTAGGCACACTTGGGAGTCAAATCATGCCTTTGATTTAAAAAAGGAAAAAGGAGCTCTCATCACTAAAATGACCCTTTGGATGGGAATAATGGGAGTAGGAATAATTTGCTTTTTGAACAAGGTGCAGAGATTGCAAAAGGTCCAGAATTAAGAACTTCAGAAATGATCATTGCTTCTTTAATCTGACAGTGTGGATAACCGCCCTTCGTTTCTTCCAGTGTTTGTAGATCAAACTATCATTACGGATAACGACACATAAGATACCGTTCAAGAAGGCCAATGTTTTGTCCCGCCTCGCAGATCACTTAGAGTAATGGAAAGAAACATGACTGAATAACTGGTTCGCTTTATTTATATTTGGTAATCTTTCTTCACCGTTGCTGCATATCTCTTTAATTTAGTGATCAAGTCTGCAGAAGGGTGGATGAAAGTTATAAACTCTGTATTTATTTTTACAAATATATTTCGTCTTTCTATTCAAGAGTATTACTGTGGATTCATTTGTGTGTTAGTATGTATATATATATATATATATATATATATATATATATATATATATACTATATATATATATATGTTTGTATATCTGTTTGTCCACAATATATATATATATATATATATATATATATATATATATATATATATATATATATAAGTGGATGTTTTGTATATGTGTTTGTCCACTACAGAAATCCAAACCGCTCGTAAGACCTAGAAAAAATTTGCACATGACTTCTATGTCACCCCGGGAAGGTCTATAACTCGAAGTCAAACCTTTACCGCGTAACATTAATTCGTTAGTTTATTCTTCGTTTTTACCGTCAGAATTCGGTATAGCGACTGCTTCATGAAGTTACAGTGACGTACTTCGTTATAATGACGTATTTCGATATAAAGCTGTTTGAAATGAGGTCTGGAATAATCGAAATATCACCTTGGACACTCCAACGGTTGACTGTTGGAATAAATTATCGTGCGAATTGGCAAAGCACTTCACTGCATAGGGAAGGTAACTTTCTTTCCAAGCTGGTTGGTACTGATTACCTGAAGGTAATGACTGTAAATTCCTGATTAAAACTTTACAGGAATGCATATCCATATAATTGGAAATCTTTTCCGAAAGGCACTTGCAGAATTTATGTGCATGGAGGGTAAATAAGATTTAAAAGAAATGGAATCTCCTGTACTTCGAGTAACTCGAAGTGCACTTCGATAACTCGAAGTGCACTTCGATTACTCGAAGTGCACACGTCCTTTTAACACGCAGGTCAGTTCTTACCTTTTTGCTGATGTAATCACAGTAAGGAACAGTATTCCCAGAATTAGGAAAATAAAATTATTGTTTATGGTTATATTTAGAATGGCATATATTGATTTTTATCTTTTATCAGCGCGTATGTATTCAAACCAATAAATAACCAATTGCCTAACATTCTTCCTTGAAGGGAAAGATTTTGATTCATGATTTCGTTATTGTACAAATTGACCAAGTTTATAGATACCATATGTGTAACTTTATACACAATTCTACGTCAATGAATTTGATGTCATTGTAAAGATAATGAGGTGTAATATATTATGTTATGTTAACTACGTCCCCAAAATCAATATAAAAATACGTTTCACGAGCTGAAGTCCGCCGAAAAGGAAAGTGTTCTGCTACAATTTTTTCTTAATATGATTAGGGTTGGAATCGGCCATCTCTAGCAGCAATTCACTTGATGATAGGAAAGAAGTAAAAAGGCGTAACAGACTATAGACTAAATATTCCTTAATAAAAAAAATACGCATATTTTCATACAATATTAATGAATGAGTTTAAATTATAACTTAGGGGTTGGCTAATTTTTTTTGTGAATTGGACAGCGAAGTTTACTTTCATTATAGTAACAAATACCAAATTATCTGTATCACATAGCAATACTGTTTTAGATTTTTATTCCATAATTTGGACTTATAACGGCCTACAAACAGCCCTCCATAGATATGATTGAAGACGCTATATGATATTATAAGTAAGTAAATACATTCCCTTTTTGAGAAAGGTGTTAAAATGGTCGTACAGACGATCTTACGTCGTTAATTACATGATCACCAACTTCGTGTAGGAAGAACAACAGATTGTTGGCTGTGCTGTTTAACTTTTGTGGATGGAGCCTATTTCCTCGAGATGTACGCAGGTATTATACGAGTATAGCAAAATCATTCATTCACCCTTTAGCATTCAAGGTTAAAAGTACCAAGACCTCTTCAAAGGAATCATCCAAAATTGACTATTATGTGCATGGCATGAGAATTACCTCTCTCTCTCTCTCTCTCTCTCTCTCTCTCTCTCTCTCTCTCTCTCTCTCTCTCTCTCTAGGGAGACAATTAATTCGATCGTTCCTTCGCCGTTTTAAACTTCGGAATTCTTCCTAGCGACTGCTTCCGGACGTTACGGTGACGTATTTCGTTATACAACGGTTTGATGGGAAATCTTTTACAATTTTGAAAACCAATCACTGTTCAAAGGTAGATAAAACTAAAATACGACTTATAAATAACGTGATTTTATATTAACAAATGTTTCAGAAATACCAAAGGAACATCATCAGCAATTTAAATCCTAAAGACAAATACAAAGCAATACAATAAAAAGCAAAGATCATGTACTAATAAAAACTAGGGTTACGAGTATTTATTTGCTGAATATTTCTCTTATATAATTATAAATACAGTATGACTTGCAGTGAAAATGGAAACTGGAACCATGATATGCAAAAATAAAAGCAAGTAAAACGTACAATCGACAATAAAAATGAAGATACAGTTTTCTTAAATCTTCGTACATATATTGCTCAATAATGCCACACATTACGACTCTAGAAAGGGGGCGGAGCTTCAAAATCATAGTGTTTGTTGCTTCCTAGATTTCTATTAACTTTACACCATAAAGATTCTGTAGAAGTCCTATAATCATTTATACTTGAATGTAGTAACAGGCTGTATATTATTCGTTTAATGTTGGTTTAGTAACGTCAGTTCAGAGTAGAATGTCGATCACCCTATTTTAAAACCTACTGTGAAACCTTACTTATAAGAAATGTTGGACACTAAACTGACGTAAATTCATGAGTAATTGAAGAAGGACCTTAAAAAATGAGAGAAAATGTTTTAAAATTTGGGCAGTACTTGTGGAAATCATGAGGAACAATACAGTAAAGAATGAAATATTTTGACGAGAGAGATGAGCAGAGAGAAGAGAAGTAGAGATGAGACGAGAGAGAGAGAGAGAGAGAGAGAAAGGAAAGAAACTTGGAAGAGAGAGAGAGAAAGAGCAAGTATAGGCCTATCTATAGAGATACTTAATTCATTATATTTACTTTAAGAGATTGAGTGATAATATTTTTTCAAATGTGTTTCAAGTGGAGAGAGAGAGAGAGAGAGAGAGAGAGAGAGAGAGAGAGAGAGATGGGAAAAGATACTTGTAAGAGAGAGAGAGAGAGAGAGAGAGAGAGAGAGAGAGAGATGGGAAAAGATACTTGTAGAGAGAGAGAGAGAGAGAGAGAGAGAGCACAGCTTTGGCCTATCTATAGAGATACCTTTTTCATTATATCCACTTGGTGAGATTGAGTGATAATATTTTTTCAAATGTTTTAAAAGTGGAGAGAGAGAGAGAGAGAGAGAGGGAGCGAGCAAAATCTGCTTACTGTGAAGGCATAGGCTTATTTATAACTATTTAATTTCATTATATTTTTCTTTGGGAGATTGAGTGGTGATATATATTTTTTTTGTTTTTTAAAAGTACAAGAGGAGAGCGAGAGAGAGAGTTAGGGGAGAGAGAGAGAGAGAGAGAGAGAGAGAGAGAGAGAATTATAGTATTGGTGCAGGACTTGTGATGGGGAAAGGCAGAAGAAAGAGCAGAGTCGGTGGTGCGAAAAAGGGGGATATGCTGCCAAGATCGTGCTGCACTATGCTAGATAAAATTATTTGGGGGACCATTGTAGTCAATTAATTCTGCAAGAAATTCATACCCTAATCTAGATTTCATTCGACAGTTGCCGTAACATTCAAAGATTGTAAAAAGACGTGGAAAATTGAATTCAAGCACAGACTGCGGTCATTCTTGCTCTCTTGATATAGTCTGTACTTTTGAAAACCGGTTTTCATCCACAAATCATTCACAAAAAAAGCCGTGTTAATTAAAATTATTTATTACCACAAATAACTCAATATGTATTGCACAGGCAATTAAGGTTTTATATTGTGCAAAAAATGCTGATGTGTTGGGAAATCTTTCAGCCTCGCGGCAAAGTAATGCAGTCATGTAGGCTAACTACAAACTGCTTTGTAATGGGAGCATAGCCAGAAAATCTTTGATCTGAGATGCTAGTTTAACCTTGATAAAGATTTATTTTTAAAGGCAGTAGCTTTGTAAACAGCAATTAGCATTCGATCCATGTCAGCATCAAAGTAATCAAAGTATGAAATCCGTTATGTAAACAAGTATCCAGTGACGAATACAACTAGATTTGCTCAACCTACCTTAGCTGTCGGAACACTGAGTGCCATTTATGTCAGCTAACTTTAAACGGTTTGTAATACAAACATAAATTTGTAGAAACTAAAATAATTCCCGTTCATGAAGGAAATCGAGTAAATATTGTCGTCTTGATACATAGTACTACAATCAGAAATTCACATTCTATCTACCAGGTCTATATGAACGAGTCCATCTGAGAAATTACAATTACTTCGGACATATATCGTGTTTTCAAGTATCTGAATGGGTTTGTTTTACAGTTTTAACTTACATGATATAATTTGCAATGTATTTTCATATTCTAGAATAAATTTAGTGAGATTATGTCTTTTCAGTAAAAACTAATGGGAAATTCGATGAACGAAAGCTAATGAAAACTGTATCTTCACTTTTCTTGTCGATTGTACATTACTTTCTTTGGGATAATGTGGCGTATAAGGTTGGCGATTTTATTTATGTTAGGTTTCTGCAGACATGCTACCGCAACACGTTCATTAAGTCTGCACATAAACAGATTTTGGTATAAAATGTATAGTGATGCTCAAATCTCATGCGACATGACTCCATAGGATTTCGTTCACATTCATTAACTGGCAACTTAGCATGTTCCATATTTATCTATTATTTCAATGCCAAAACGCGATTATTGCATGCAATAAGGCCATAATATTTTTCAGAAGAGTGAAATCTGTCATTTATTCCAAAACTGTAAGAAAATGTCACGCGTAGCCAAGTTTCAGAAAAAAACTCTTAACAAACATTTCCATATCTTTCGTTCACACATTGCTGAAGCATTTGACTAAAACGAAGTTGTCATCTAACCTCAGTTCAAATGTTAACTAAAAATAAAAAATGAAACATTGACATAATATTAATAATGCTTCCAAAGCAAGCATACAATTATTGAAATAGCCCTATTTGATTGCTTTTACACCTCAACGCTGAAAATTTTTTAAAAATTTATATAAAAAAGTAGAATGAACCAGATATCAACGTGTGAGGGGAGAATGTGTGACGCACCATTAGTGTCGGTGCAACAACAACCACCTGGTGTAACATAAGTAGTTCTACAGTGAGTAGCGACAATGAAAGTATCTTGAACACATTTACTTTATATGTGTTATAGGAATATTTGGATTTTCATACATATTTGTTATATTTCTTAAATACAAAAATGATGGCTACTAGGAAATATTCGCCTGTGCAATTATTCTTTTGTCAAATCCAAGATATTATTCGTAAACCTAGGTGTTAGTTTTCTTTACTTTTCACTTAACATTCACACCTCTCTGTTAACAATTTCTGGCCAGAAAGCAAATGAGATTATCTACACATTCTTGCACTTCAAGTTACTATATGAAAGAATAAATTATACACCAAAAGCGAGAAGAAAGACTTTTAAGAAAATATTTTAAACCATTGAAAAACAATTGTTCCATACGCCTTAATATTAATACTTATGATATTTCGATTAATAGCCCTCTTCTCCATATAATCAAAATCATCATCATCTTTTATTCCTCAAAGAACAGGTAATCTCTATAAATAAAAACATTAGTAACAGATTACATCTCAGAGGGCTTAGATTATTTTTTAGGCTTATAAATCATTTTGCAACATACAGGCAGCTTCAACACAGCCTAAAACTTCATCATTCAAAGAAAACTGTTGTAATTCATATTCCTATTGTATTCGGCAAAGAACAGGTAATCCCTATAAATAAATTCATTAGTAATAGATTACATCTCAGAAAGCTTAGATTATTCTGATAGGCCTATAAATCATTTGCAACATACAGGCAGCTTCAACACAGCTGAAAGCTTCACCATTCAAAGAAAACTGTCTTAATTTCATATTCTTACTTTGAAAATGTTCTTATGACTGTTGAGCTTATTAAGTGTGCTTAAGTGAGCTTTCATTAATGTCACCGCTAACCTTATCACACCGCACTTTGAACTTAGCAGCGTAAAAAAGGAAAATCAGTTCAAATCACACAGACTACGAATTATACCAATGCATACAAGGGATGATATTTATATAAACATAAGGAAAATGGGGCTAGCTGTGAATTAACAAACTTTTCTAAGACATGTATGACAGAAGAAAAAATGTAACACTACTTCTCAACGTCACGTTGAGCCTGAGAATCTGGACAATACAAAAAGAATTATGTCGCATGAGATTTGAGGACCACTGTATATTTAGTTTTCCCTGGCAAGCGACGGGTTGGTCAGGTAGTATATATATATATATATATATATATATATATGTGTGTGTGTATATATATATATAGATATATATAAAATATATATACTATATAAAAAATATATATATATATTTTTCAGCCTAGATATACAAATATATATATATATATATATAATATATATATATATATATATATATATATTATATATATATATATATATGATATCTCTGAGAAAAAATCTCTAACGAGGTCAAATGACACTCATTTAAACAAATGAAAACAAAACATCTAACTGTCAAGTAGCCTACCTGGAGTTGGCTGAATATTAGTTTCAAACTAGGTTAATGTAAACTCTTGTGGTTACAAAAATATACTTTTTATTTCCCAAAATTAGCTATCATGAAAATGGAATAAAATTAATTAAGCATGGCCAAAAAAGAAAGGTTAAACTATCATTTTCCTCTCAAAGTCATATTTAAGTAAGTACTCCTTTTTCCCCTAAGTGCCCAAACATTCATAGTTTATTAATAGTCAAAATTAGTCTAGAGAAAACCCATAAGGTGACTTCGAATCCATCTGAAATAAAGACACCATAATTATGACACCATAAAACATTTAAGTTTGTCAATAAAGAATGTGTGCCACACCTCACTTCCCTTTCTCTAAAAACTGAATTTTGTCACTATAAATGTGAACTTTTTCAAAGTTCACTTTACCTTGCAACAAACTTCTAGTGCCTGTTCTGTGGCGTGTTCTACACTATCAATCAAATTCAGTGAGTCCCCCTTTGCAATCTTTCTCATAGATTATGTCATTTTCTGTTCATTACGAACACACACACTCACCAATTGGCACACAAGAGTCATGCACGCTACATACAAGAAACTCGTGATCTTCAGAATGCGTCACTGACCCCAATTGTGAGCCGGTAAGCTTTCCTATTTTTTTTTTTTTATTTCAGCCTCTTTAAGGAATCCAGCATTTTGCATTTGTCTGTAACCAGCAAGAGCTAAGGTTATCAACCCTCCTGACTGGTATCAGTCACTAATGTGAATGGCTTGCTGAAATCTGGAAATTTCAGAACTGGGAGATTCATTAACGCGTCCTTAAGGTTTTGAAAACTAACTTCTTGCTGTTCTCCCCAATGAAATTGAATGTCTTCCCGCAATACATCTGTTAGAGGAGTTGCTATGTTAGAAAATCCTTTCAAAAACCTATGAAAAAATCCTGCCATCCCTAGGAATGACTTAATTTCTTTCTTTGATTTCGGGGTACGAAAATCTGCTATTGCTTTGACTTTATCGTCATTTACTCTAACCCCTTCCTTGGATATGACATGACTAAAATATGTGATTTGCTTTTTCAAAAAGGAGCACATAGCTAGCTTAATTTTCAATCCTGCTAACCTAAGTCTCCTAAATACTTCCTTAAGCACTTCTAGGTGTTGCACGATCGAGTCTGTTGCAATGAATATGTCATCCATGTGCACAAAAACATTTTTATGCAATACCCCGTGCAAAACTGTGTTTACCAACCTGGTAAAGGTCATCGGACTACCCGATAAACCGAACGGCATCCTTGTAAATTCATAGTGTCCCTTGGGCACTGAAAAAGCAGTATATTCCTTACTATTTTCACTAAGAGGGACCTGCAAAAAACCCTGCGCTAAATCAATTGAGCTATAAATATTATGTCCCCGATTTCTACAAAAAGATCTGGTATGCATGCGACTGGGTAACGGTTAGGAATTGTCTTTTCATTCAAATGTCTAAAATCGAAACGTCCTTCTTAGGCACTGCTAACAGAGGAAAGTTGCATGGAGACGCACTAGGTCTAATGATTCCTTCCTCATCCCATTTACTGACCTCTTTTTCTACCTGTTCTCTGATTTTAAACGGTATGTGTTATGCAGGAATAAAAATGGGTTTTGTACCTTCCTCTAAGTTTACCTTATGTTCTAACACATTAGTCAATTCCAGTTTATCCCCTCGTAAAGCTACCATGTCCCCACATTCTGCCAAAAGCTCACTTACCGCATCTATATGCTCTTTATAATCTGCATTAGCTAAATGTTCTCTAAATATTTGCTTCCTTGATTGCATTTCTGCCTCTGAAAACTCAGTTTTCCCCTCTACAATAGCCACTGAACCACTGTCATTATTCCAGTCTTGGAGGTCCACCACATATGTATTCTTCTGATATATCCTAAGTGTATCATTACAGTTCAGTAATTCTACCCATGTAACACCAGTGTTTGATACACTGTTCACTGATGCAGTGCTAATAACCCCTCTTAGTTTCTCGCTGCCCTCAATTACGCATACTTCCGTGGATTTTTTCACTTCCACCAGTTTGACTTTTACCATAGTCTTTGAACCTGGCATTAAAATAACATCCTCTGATAAAACACATTGATATTAGTGGTTAGTACCTCCCTGTTCCACGATCCCATAAATATCACCACCCGTGGTTCTCATTGCATCCACCAAGACCCCATTGTTATTATCAGTAATAATATCAGTATTAGTATCAGTATTAGTATCAGTATCAGCATCAGCATCGCCACCCATAATGCCATAGTTAAACCCGCCAAAATTGTTACCACCATGGCCCTCAACATCCCGTTTATCATCACCACAGTTATTAGCACCGCCAAAAGCGCCCCCGTTTTCAGTATTCCCCATATCCTCAGTTTCACTTGCGTCCTCATAATGAATAAAAACAACGGGTATTCCAACCGTTATACCACTAACACCTGTCTATACCGACAAGAGCTAAGGTTATCAACCCAACTATTTAATGTTATTGACTGTTACTAGTGCCTTTAAGATATATATATATATATATATATATATATATATATATATATATATATATATAATATCATAATATATATATATATATATATATATTATATATATATATATATTTATATATATATATATATATATATATATATATACATATTATCAGCGATATATATATTTATTTTGTAATAAAATTCACAATAATACAGCAGAATTTTGTCACTATAAATGTTAACTTTTTCAAAGTTCACTTTACCTTGCAACAAACTTCTAGTGCCTGTTCTGTGGCGTGTTTCCACACCATCAATCTAATTCAGTGAGTCCCCCTTTGCAATCTTTCTCATAGATTATGTCATTTTCTGTTCATTACGAACACACACACTCACCAATTGGCACACAAGAGTCATGCACGCTACATACAAGAAACTCGTGATCTTCAGAATGCGTCACTGACCCCAATTGTGTGCCGGTAAGCTTTCCTGTTTGTTTTTTTCATTTCAGCATCTTCAAGGAATCCAGAGTTTTGCATCTGTATGTAACCAGCAAGAGCTAAGGTTATCAACCCTCCTGACTGGTATCAGTCACTAATGTGAATGGCTTGCTGAAATCTGGAAATTTCAGAACTGAGGGATTCATTAACGCGTCCTTTGAGGTTTGAAAAACTAAACTTGCTGTTCTCCCCATGAAAATTGAATGTCCTTCCGCAATACATCTGTTAGAGGAGTTGCTATGTTAGAAAATCCTTTCAAAAACCTATGAAAAAATCCTGCCATCCCTAGGAATGACTTAATTTCTTTCTTTGATTTCGGGGTACGAAAATCTGCTATTGCTTTGACTTTATCGTCGTTTACTCTAACCCCTTCCTTGGATATGACATGACTAAAATATGTTATTTGCTTTTTCAAAAAGGAGCACATAGCTAGCTTAATTTTCAATCCTGCTAACCTAAGTCTCCTAAATACTTCCTTAAGCACTTCTAGGTGTTGCACGATCGAGTCTGTTGCAATGAATATGTCATCCATGTGCACAAAAACATTTTTATGCAATACCCCGTGCAAAACTGTGTTTACCAACCTGGTAAAGGTCATCGGACTACCCGATAAACCGAACGGCATCCTTGTAAATTCATAGTGTCCCTTGGGCACTGAAAAAGCAGTATATTCCTTACTATTTTCACTAAGAGGGACCTGCAAAAAACCCTGCGCTAAATCAATTGAGCTATAAATATTATGTCCCCGATTTCTACAAAAAGATCTGGTATGCATGCGACTGGGTAACGGTTAGGAATTTTCTTTTCATTCAAATGTCTAAAATCGAAACGTCCTTCTTAGGCACTGCTAACAGAGGAAAGTTGCATGGAGACGCACTAGGTCTAATGATTCCTTCCTCATCCCATTTACTGACCTCTTTTTCTACCTGTTCTCTGATTTTGAACGGTATGTGTTATGCAGGAATAAAAATGGGTTTTGTACCTTCCTCTAAGTTTACCTTATGTTCTAACACATTAGTCCCATTCCAGTTTATCCCCTCGTAAGCTACCATGTCCCCACATTCTGCCAAAAGCTCACTTACCGTATCTATATCTCTTTATAATCTGCATTAGCTAAATGTTCTTTAAATATTTGCCTCCTTGATTGCATTTCTGCCTCTGAAAACTCAGTTTTCCCCTCTACAATAGCCACTGAACCACTGTCATTATTCCAGTCTTGGAGGTCCACCACATATGTATTCTTCTGATATATCCTAAGTGTATC